>NC_143563.1:79358269-79659230 GCF_054136105.1 Typopeltis vanoorti | reverse complement strand
ACTATTCAAAAAGTTCTTGAACTGTTCAGCATGAGAAATTCAGGCAGGTAATAAAATTCTTGGGTTTTTCTCAATACATTATCAAGTTGATAGCTAACTTATATGGTAATCATCATCCTTGGTAAAAACATATGTTGGATGGATTAATTTGATTGAGGTAGGTAAAGATGCTTACTTTCTCTTCACATCTTAAGTATCTATGATGAGGGCATCATTCATCTAGCACTGTATAAGAAGGCAGGAATAAGAATAAGGTAGCAGATCATTCAGTAATCTGAGATGTATGGTGATGATACATTATTCCTTTGTAATGACAGAGAAGAATAGGAGAATTCTTGACAGAATTAATGATATCAGTAAGAACATAAGACTTAAACTCAATCCTGGTAAGACCAAGATTATAGTTCTCAAAGGAATTTTACACACACAGAGAAATTTCTGTGAAACAATTGTACATTAATGGATCCCAGGTGTTGAAATTTGTGTATACTGGTCATCCATTATCAGTGTGAAAAATTGTTGTTCAGAAACATCAGAACAAGACAATTAGAAATGGCTAGAATAACCAGAGACTTAAAATCAGTAGTTTGGGAGGACAGATTTATCACCACAGGAACAAATTGAGGATTCTAGATTCAGCTGTTTTTTCATTAGCTGCTTATGAGTGTGAAACTCGGAACAGATAAATTCTGATAGAAAAAAAGATAGCTGATTTTAAGATTGCATTACAGGAAACTGTTGAGCATCTCATATGTTGATGGTGGACAAAACGAATGTGTTCTAGAAAGGATCCTTAGAACTTTTGTTGCTTTTTCTGTCCATAATACACAAGAAAACTGATATATTTTGGATACACAGGAAGGCTTCTGAAAACAGTAATAGAGAGCAAAGTTCCTAGAAAAAGGGAAAGTAGTAGACTTTTGGTACAATTAATGTATGGTAATATGTTGGGATTGATTGCTTTTAGAGAATTCAAGCCTTAAAAAAAAAAGCCTAGAATAGGACCAATTGGCAAGAATTCACAGTGACACATCACTGAGGTGTGTGGCGCTCACATGGCATATGCTGATCTCGATTGAAATTGTGAGATGGATTAAATTAATCTGCTGAGAGTAACAACAATGAGCAGAATACCAATCACAGTAAAATAAAACACTCAATTCTTGTAGAGGAGTGATATGATTAGAGTGGGATCTCATTGATCTACATGATGAAGAGATATGATCAGAGCTAAAAGATCAAGAAGATCACTCAGCTTACTCCTGTACACATCAGAAGTGGAAAGATTTAAAAAAAGTTAAAAAAAAAATTAAATCATCAAATATATTGATGGATCAGTTGCTAGTGGTGAAGAAATGCATCAACATATAAAGACGATGGTCACAAAAAGAGTAATCATAATGGGGAACTTTAATTATCCAAACAATGATTGGGTAGCAGCAAAATCCCATGAGAAGAATGAAACTGAATTTATTGAGCTGTTGTGAGAGAGCTTTCTCTAACAGCATGTGACAGAAGGAATTTGAGGTCAAAGAGTGTTAGATTTGATTATAGTGTCAGAGAGTGTTTCAGGTAAAGATGTAACTATTCTGTCTCCAGTTGGTGACAGTGATCATGCAGTACCCACTTGGGAAGTGGCGAAGTTTATGCATGTTCCATTCAGGAAAAGTGACATACTGAACTTAAAAGCAGGAAATTATGACCAATTGAGGAGTATACTGAGTTCAGTGCAATGTTGTTGCTGGATGGGAAGAAGATCAACAGTGCACGGGAAGTATTTAAGAAATACTGAAATGATTCGATATCAGAATGTGTCATGAGAGTTTGAAGAATAAACAGGGTAGGAGTCAAATGGATGTGTAATCTTATTAAGCAGGAGATTCGTAAGAAAGAGAAGATGTGGAAGGAATACTGTGTGCATAAGAATGATGTCTGTTATGAAATTGTAAGCAGCAGGCTAGAATAGTCGCAACTGTTTTACAGAAAGCAAAGTCTGAGTATGAAAAGAAACTGGCTCTGTATGCTAAAGTCAACCCACAAGAATTCTATCGATATTCCGCAAGTAAAAGAAAGAATGAATATGAAAGAATAACTCTTCTAAATCCAGATGACATGAGGGTTACAGATGCAGAAGAGGTTGTTCAGTTAATGAGTGCATATTTCGTTAAAAGCTATCAACCTGGTGAACGCAACATTGAGCTCACTGTTACCTCTTCACTAGATGAAGAAATGCAGTTGTGTGAGTCTTAGGTATTAGAGCTGTTGCATAAACTGAATAAGAATTAAGCAATAGGGACTGATGGAATAATGTGTGCTAAAAGAGTGTTCAGCTGAGCTGGTCATTCCTTTAACCAGGATGTTTAATATGAGTCTAAGAAAACAGGGAAGATTCCGCAGGAATGGAAGGAATGTATGGTAATTCCATTGCACAAAGGTAGTGCAAAGACCGATGTATATCCGACTATCGACCAATTAGTATCTCAGGAGTTATGAAGATTTTGGAAAAATTGGTTAGAGCTCACATTCGGAAATGGGTTGAGAGTGAATCTCTGTTTTGCAATGAGCAACATGGGTTACTAAGGGAAGGTCATGTTTTAGCAACTTGCTCACATTCTATAACAATGTTACCAGTGAACTAGACAAGGGGAATGGATATGCCATGATACTTTTGGATTTTTTTAAGGCTTTTGACAGAATACAGCATGGGAGGCTATTGCATAAATTAGAGAATATGGGTTTGGATTATAAAATTTTAGTGTGGATAAGAGGATGGCTGACTGACATATCAAAAAGTGGTATACAGAGAATGTGAGTCTGCAAGATTTAAGGTAACCAGTGGTGTATCCCAAGGATCAGTCCCTCGTCCACTGTTATTTAATCTCCCCAGTAATGACATTGGGAATTATTAGACAGGTAGGTAAGGTAATTAGGAATGCAGTTGATATGCAGTACTTACAGAATAATTTGAATAGGCTGGAATTGTGGGCATGGGAAAATGGATGTCACTTCAAAGAGCAAAATGGCATCCTTATCTTTACATGTCAAAGTTCGTTTCGGCATTGCAATTGTGAGTTGATTTTACAATCTAAATGGTTCCTGAACTTCAACTTTCTTTCTAATAACACTTCAAGATCCCTAGCCTAATCAGTTAATTCTAGCATAATCCCACCACCATAATATGACATTGAATATCTAATCTCACTGAAGTGCATTAGTAAATGTAAACTCATGCACTTCAGTGAGATTAGATATCCAATATCATATTATATTGGTGAGATTATGCTAGAATAAACTGATTAGGCTAGGGATCTGGAAGTGTTATTAGAAAGAAAGTTGAAGTTCAGGGGCCATTTAGATTGTAAAATCAACTCACAATTGCAATGCCGAAATGAACTTTGACATGTAAAGATAAGGATGCCATTTTGCTCTTTACAGGGCCTTGATAAGATCTTATTTGGACTATTGTGAGCAGGTCTAGTTTCCGATGTGATTCTGATACAGCGGAGTTAGTGCAAAGGAGAGTGGTAAAATTATATCAGGATTGTGGAATACTGATTATGAAGACAGATTGAGAATTTGTAACTGGTAATTAATTTACGGAATTGACAACGCATATAAAGTAAATTAATTAAAGATAACTTTAATGAATAACTTCTATATTTCGGCAATGTCACATTGCCATCTTCGGGAACATAAAGATATGGTATGTGCACTAAGGAACTAACGTGCACATACCATATCTTTATGTTCCCGAAGATGGCAATGTGACATTGCCGAAATATAGAAGTTATTCATTAAAGTTATCTTTAATTAATTTACTTTATATGCGTTGTCAATTCCGTAAATTAATTACCAGTTATGTCTAACCAACGTATAAGTCTTACTACTAGAATGAGAATTTGTAGTTGCCGACACTAACTAGCAAACAGGAGAAAGAGGGGTGATGTGATTGAGACTTACAAACTTCTGTATAGGCCATACAGGATTTCAGTTGATGAAATTTCTTATTTTATGGAAGGTGGGGAAAGAACAAGAGGGCATTCTTGGATGCTGAGACTGAATGTAGCTAAGAAGGGGGTGAGATCTAGATTTTTCTCTTATAGAGTGGTGTATGATTGAAATGGATTGCCATTGGATGTTGTGTGCACAAGCAGTGTAAATGAATTCAAGAATAATTATGATAGCTGGTATGTGTAGTATGTTGCCTCCCTCTGGATCTCTGAGTCCCTGGAGTCTCTCTCTCTCTCTTAATAATAATAATAATATCAGGATGCAAAAAGGCAGTTAGCCACTGCCACTACGTCTGCCATTACCCTGAAGATACTTTATCTGCTTTCCTAATAGAAATCAATGGCTCAACAACTCCACCTTGAAAGTAGATAAAGACAGAAAATTATCCTTCTCGGACATCCACCTCTCTCTTCTCTTTCTAGGGTAGACCACCTCTTTATTGCAAACCTGTCTTCACTGGCTGAGCAAGATTACACATACCATCCATCTCACAACACGAGCTTCATCAAAACCTTGTTGAATAGCGTTTATGCTTGCTCATGATCTCAAACTAGAACTGAACAACATCCGGTATATTATGCAAGAAAATGGCTTCTCCCCACATAAGACTCAGTACATTTGTGACTTGACTTGTACAAGTCTACTTCCAAGAATTGTTATGAACATCTGATCTCCATGGAGTCAGACTCATCGTCCAGAATCTGTAGAAAGAGTTCCAATTCTTTTTGTTGTTGGAATCTCTGGATCAGTTTTTAAGATTCTCAAGAAATTTAATCTAGTACTCTTGTTTTTCCTTTCAATAAACTCTTGTCTTTGTTATATTCCACCAAGAATGAACTATCTCTCTTAGTGCTGTTTACTAATTTCTTGTGATTGCCATTTCTGTTACTTTGGGCAAACAGGATATTCTGTTGAGAAAATACTACAGGGATACCAATTCTGTGTCATTTGTAATAAGGCTGAGAAGTCTGGTTTAGCACAGTGATTCTTAACCGGGGGCCACGGAAAATTTATAGAACATTTCTAGTTTTTAAAATTTTGAAATCTCTTAAAATAATAAATTTTTGCTCTTTATTTTACTTTGTTTCAAACTTGCATCATTTTGTATTAGTAATCTAAATTATGCAGTAGTTTCTTTTGTGGTGGTGCCACAGGTCAACTTTTCACTGCTCACAGCACTGCCAGTCATGACATCTGCCTAGAACATACAATACTAGTATGAATGCATAGAACTTAAGGATGTTAAGTGCTACTTGAGTGCAGTTACTTTTTGAAACTTTCAGTTGCTGTGATATTGATTTTTTATTTCTTAAAATTTACCTCCTTAAAAATGAGTAAACAAAGAACATTATTTGATTTCCTAAATATAAATACACCTGGTAGTTCAAAAAGAACACGTGAAAGTAGTGATAATTCTGTGGATGATGTAAACACGTCTGAAACAGAAAATAATAGCATCGAGTAATGCAGTTGATGCAAGAATGGCCAAAATAGTTGAGTGTTCAACAACAGAGGTCTCATTAAAATACATTTAGGTAAAGTTGATTTTTGTTTTCTGATTTTTTTGTCATTATAATTGGTAAGTAAAACCACTATTTTTTAAAAAAAAAGTTTAATGATTATTATTATGTTACTACAAACTAGGGGGCCACGAAAATATTTTAGGATACTTAGGGGTCCGTGACTTCTAAAAGGTTAAGAATCACTGGTTTAACACATTGTGGAATTGATACTGATCATAGAATCTTCTAGTCTAAAACTTGATGCCACTTCAAATTTGAGCCTTTATTCAGTGATGCCCAAATTGACTTGCCTTTTTTCTGTTCCTAAATTTGGGAGAGTCTTATTATTATTATTATTATTATTATTCAGGCCTCCATGGAGTCAAAAGACTCATTGTGGGAGGTCCTTCCTAGGAAACACAAAGTCTATCATACCATTCCTTGAACTCATTGGCCATTCTTGCTCTCTCCACTATCAGGCAACACATTCCACACTTCAACCACCTTCCACACAAAGAAACCACTCCTCACCCTCTTGCTCACAGCTTCCTTTCATAACTTCTAGTGATGGCTCCTTGTTATTGCTCCTTCTCGCTGTTCCACCAAGCGAAAGAACTCCCCAGTGTCAACCGTGTAACTACCTCTCAAGAGTTTAAAAGACTCAGTCATATCACTTCTCCTTCTTCTATCTACCAAACTGCAGTCGACATTCCCTCAGCCGATTCTCATACCTAACATTGTACAGTCCTAAAACCATCTTTGTTATCTGCCTCTGTACTCTACAATAAATTTATCCCCTTCAAATCCTGGGGACCAAATTTGAGAATAAAATAATAGTCTAAGTGTGGTCTGATCAGAGTCTTATACAATGGAACGATAACTCCTTTATCTCTGCAGGTCAGCATCCTTCTCAGTATTGCAGCAATCCTCTGGGTTACCTTCACCACCTTTGCAATATGTTCCTTGAATTTCAGGTTTCTATCAGTCATCACCCCGAGATCTTCTCTCCCCCTACTTCCTCCAGTACAGCTTCTCCAATCGAGAATGCAGCCTCCCCTCGATGTATCCCAAAGACTTTACATTTTGCTGCATTAAACTGACAGCCCATTCATTAGCTCATCTGTCTAGTTTATTCAACTCCTCTTGCAAGGCTGCTATATCTGCATTTTTACTAATAACCCTTCCAGCTTCACATCATCTGCAAACAACTGAATATCCCCTTGCAATCCATTGACACTGTCATTGATATAAAGGTTAAACAATACAGGTCCCAGTACTGAGCCCTGTGGGACCCCACTTTTAACCTTCTGCCTCCTTGATATTGCCCACCATACACAACTCTCTGATACCTATCAGACAGCCAATACTGAATCCAGTTGACTAACCTCACATCTAAACCCATGTGCTGCAACTTAAATATCAGCTTATCATATGACATCCTGTCAAATGCCTTTGCAAAATCCAAAAAATGGCAGTATGTGCCTTTCCCTCATCACTCGCTCTTGTCACTTTATTATAAAAGGCAATCATATTACTAAAGCAAGAGCACCTGTTAACAAATCCATGTTGACTCTCTCACAGATAGCATTACCCTCATCTGTCCTTCGCTGCATATTGTCCCTCACTAATTTCTCCAAGATCTTAACAACTACTGATTAAATACAAACTGGCCTATAATTAGACACTTTCAGTCTGCTACCGCCCTTATGCAATGGCACTATCTTACCTTCCTTCCATTCCTGGGTACCTTTCCCGTAGCCAGACTTTAATTGAAAAGCCAGGTCATTGGAGCTGTCAGTTCTTTAGCACATTCTCTCAAAACCCATGATGAAATACCATCCAGTCCCACAGCTTTGCTGATATCCAGAGTACTCAGTATTTGGAACACACTCTCCTCTTGCACCTCTAAACCTCAAACCTGCTCTATCCCTCTAGTATTAAAACTTACTTCTCCAGGATGAAATACTCTAATAAATTGTTCATTGAACAACTCGACTATGTCCTCTGCATTAGTCACTCTAATCCCATTTTTATCCCGTAATTTCATTCTTCCATAATTATTTCTCCTCCTACTGGCCACATAGCTAAAAAATTCCCTAGGATCTTTGGATCTTAGTGCCAAGCTCTTCTCATATTTCAGTTTCAATTTCCCTTCCATACTGGTCACTCTCCTGGCCTGAGTCTTATATTCTTTATGCATTTGTTTTCCACCCGTCTTCTTATATCTCTTCTATAACCTTTTTTTCTCCTGCAGTTCCTGTTTGATATTGTTTGTCATCCACTTTACACTAAATTGTGTCCTCTTCTTCACTCATGGAATACAGCTTACTATTGCTGCTAACAAATATTTCTTCACAATTTCCCAAGCACGATTGATATCCAGGCCTTCCAATTCTGCTCTTCATGGAACTGCCCCAAGTTGATATCGAAGATTATTATAATCACCCATCTTATAATTCCATATACGTTCCCTTTTCTTTGATACTCCTGCATGTCTATTCTTCTTCCAAGTCAAAGCCACATGGTCACTCTCTCCAACTGAGGGAGAAGAGATGTTATCTCAGTTATTATCAGCTCTTCTGATGCTATGACCAAATCCAAAACTCTTGAACCTCTTGTTCCCTCTAGTTGTCTAAGACATTTGTCCCTGAAGAATTCTAGAAATTCCATTCCCTTATTACTACATGCATTTTCCTCTTCCCAACTTATACTGCTGTAGTTAAAATCTCCCATAACAATCATTCCTCTTGCACTTGCCAAGCTCAACTGCCTAAACATCTCCTTCTCCCCACCCTCCGTGATCCTTGGCTTATAGCAACACACTAAATATCCTGTCTTGCCCACGTGTATCTCACACCATATTCTTTCAAAACACCATTAGTGCTACTGCCTTCCAAAGCCTCTGCACTTAGAGGACATAAGTCATCACTTATCATAAGCAGTTCTCCACCACCACATTTTCCCTTCCTATCTTGCCGAAAAATGCTGTACTCTGCTACTTCTATTCCTGTTAATATATTATCTTCCATCAACAATGTCTCAGCGATCCCAGTAATCTTTGGCCAGGCTGATGTTATAAGCACCACCAATTCATCTTCTTCATTCTGGATACTCCTGGTATTAGCATAAAAATGTCAGTGCTTCTATACCTATCATTATCCCCTCCAGCAGACTCCACTGGACCCAGCATTACCTAATGTCATCCCCCTTTCTCAGAATG
Organism: Typopeltis vanoorti; assembly: GCF_054136105.1. Classification (NCBI taxonomy): domain Eukaryota; kingdom Metazoa; phylum Arthropoda; class Arachnida; order Uropygi; family Thelyphonidae; genus Typopeltis; species Typopeltis vanoorti. Next base: position 79,650,497 of record NC_143563.1, on the reverse strand, counting down.
CAGTTGCAGCAGAATAGGTGATGATTTGGGGAAATGGTTTAGAACAAGCAGAGGTACTAGACAGGGGGGACCCAATATCTCCAAGCATTTCATCGCACATTTAGAAAGAGCAATGGACAAACTGAAGGAAGATGCAAAAGGAATATTTGAATGAGAATTAACAATCTGAGATTTGCAGATGACATTGTTATTATCGAAGAAGACGAAAGAGAACTACAAAAAACACTGAAACTGTTAAATGAGGAAGGGAAGAGATTTTGACTTGTTATGAACTTGGGAAAAACAAAGACAATGGTATTTGGTGAGAAGAACATGAAACAAAAGATACAAGTGGATGGAATTGATATAGAAAATGTAGAACAATTCACATATTTGGGAAGTAAAATGATGTATGATTTGAACTGTAAAAAAGAAATAAAGATCGGGATTGCAAAGGCAAGAACAAATCTGAAGGCCATGGATAACATCCCTTTAGATTTGTAAAGTGATTAGCATGCAAACAAAATTAAAAGTACTGTTAACATGCATCTTTAGCGGTGGATCTGAAACATGGGTAATAAATAAGGAATCAAGAAAAAAAACTTTGGCATTTGAAAGAACTTGTTACAAGAAGATTGTAAAAATAGGATGGGTACAGAAAATCACAAATGAAGAGCCCTATCGGAAGATACAACCAAAAGAGAATCTAATGCAGAAGATTATAAAATGGAAGCTGCAATTATTTGGACACATCTGTAGAATGAGTGAGGACTGGAAGATAAAGCCATTTATGTTTGGTATTTTGGATGATTTAAACATAAGAGGTAGACCATACAGAGAATGGATAGACGATATAAAGGACTGGTGTGGAATGGGTGTACAGAAACTGCGACACTGTGCACTGGACAAAGAAAGGTGGAAGAAGATAGTGAAGGAGGCATCAGACACCAACGAACAGTGAGCCCATGGTTCGTGATGATGATGATCCCCCCCCACGCACCTATTCCTACACGGCCACCCCTGCTACCATCCACCCTGGAAATTCTAGTTTCCCTGCATTAACATAGACTCATTCAGAAAACAGCAATCTCTTACCACTCTGTTCCTTGATTGCTCACCTGCATCCCTCACTCTCTCTCCTCTAACCCTTTCTCTCTGTGTTCCCCTACTTACCTGCCATCCTGGCATTACTCTATTCCCTGGTTCCAGCACTCCCCTGCATTCTTCTCATTCCCTCTTTCTGACTCCTATGGCCTTCCTCATTCAAATACAAGTGCTCTCACATACAGTTCCTTTTTGTCCTCAAATTCCCTCCAAGCATCCACATATTCTAATCCTCTCTTCTGACATATTCTGGCTATTATGCTATTCATTATTACTGCTCTTCTGCTCAGCTCAACATTAACATACCTGAGTAGCACACACACTATCTTTCCTGTCTGTCTTTTCTTTTGTACAACCTCAAGCATGAATCTCAGATCTCTCGCCACCTGATTTACACTGCCTCTCAGGTCATTCGTGCTCACCATTACAATCATCTCATCCACCCTTTCACCACTGCTTAATTACCATAGCCACACTTTCTATCGTTTCTCCAGGCAAACCCTCCTCTGGCATCCTATCTTGCACACCATGGATCATCGTGTCTCCATTCATCACACCTCTTACCACTCTGTTCCTTGATTGCTCACCTGCATCCCTCACTCTCTCTCTCCTCAAACCCTCTCTCTCTCTCTCTGTGTTCCCCTACTTACCTGGCATTACTCTATTCCCTGGTTCCAGCACTCCCTTGCATTCTTCTCATTCCCTCTTTCTGACTCTTTCTATTCTCTTCTCTTCTATCATTCCCATAAACTTTTTCATTCCCTCTCTTCTGCTGTTTCTAATTCTCTCCTCTTCTATCATTCCCTCTCTCCTACTATTTCTGTTCTCTCCTCTTTCTATAATTCCCATAACTCTCTCATTCCTATTCTGATTCGCCTTGCATTCAACTCTTCCATTCACCTAATCTCATCTTTCACACTTCTCATCTCATTCCCCAAGACATTCACCTCCTCTTTCCGCTCATCTCTCTCTCTCTCTCTCTCTGCAAGTTAGCTGCTCTTGCTCGCTATTCATCCTCCCAATTAAGACCATCTCTGAATATGTCACAATCATTTAAACTTTCCACACTTCCAACTCTTATTTTTTCATTCATATTTGGCTCGTTATTCTCACCCTCTACCACACTACTCGTCTCTTTAGGTTGAGATTCTCCCACCCCCTGATGCAACGAGGTTGGTTATGGTAATATCTCACTTAGTTCTTCCCGTTACCTACATTTTGTGCATATATGTACTTTCCATTCTCTCACCCACCACATATCCAACTACTGGGACATATACATGCCACAAAATCCTGTAGTGTGTTATGCAAAATATAGTCCTTAAATGGGGGAGGACTTGGTGACATGCCATTTGTTATTTGAGCTGTGTTTGCCACATTCAAATAGTGCCGAGGAACTACTACAACTAAACACTAAATACCGAACACTCTACTATACTATGTTATACATTCTGCTGTAAGCCAATTTACTTATGATTCTATAAGTATAAACATTTGACTATACTAAATAACTAAATAATGAAAACTTATCTTCTTTTTCTCTTCCACTGCAGATGCGTCTAACTCTGACCTTGCCTTTTCAGTAACCCAAAAATAAGACAATATAAACAACTAAACTCCAAAAGTATTACCTTAATGACACCTGTATTACTGAAAGAAATGTAGCACAATTTGTGAGAGAAGTCACAATATAGACCTATTAAAAACACTTTTTTATTTAGCACAGCTCAAATCCACCACCACGTTCTTCAGCGACTCTAGCACCACCCAAAAATTGGCTTCTGTCAAGGCGGATTTGAACCACTGACCTATGGATTACTGAACTCATCTACAGTCCACCGTTCTGCCAACTGAGCTACTGACAGAGCTAAAACTTCAAGGGCACCCGAGAGTTATTACTTATCTGAAATAGTTTTTGAATCATCTTGCTATCTACTGTACTGTATTACACTAACTTGCAACTCATGTTATTTAAAATCCATTGTTATTATTCTACCTGTTCTACCAAAAATGATATGTTAGATTCAGTATTGAAATATCTGATTTAATACCATTTTATCAAGTTATTGTGTTAATATGTTTCAGGATTTGTAGTTGTGTCTTCCACTAGTCTTTTATCTCCTTGAAGATTTTTATGATAATAATGAAGATGATGATAATAATAAATTTTAATAGTGATTCTAAATATCAAATAAATTCTTAGCAGTTCTTATATATAAATGTTTACTGTGAAGTTTGAAATTATTCAGAGTGGAATTTTCTAGGTTCAAGGAGGTATGGTGAGAAAATCACAACAACAACGACTGGGTTTAGACCTAAAAAGTGGGCAGCTGTGTTTATTCACAAATGCCAGGAGTATCAGAAATAAGGGAGATGAAATTGTTTCACTGAGTGAGTTTATTTCATCCAAAAATTGTTGGAATAAGTGAAACATGGTTGAGCGAGGATGATATCTAGACAAGAATAGAAATGTAAGGGTGTATAATGTTTTTCATGAGGGTAGAAAAGACAAGAAGGGAGAATGAGTGCTACTGATGATAGTAGAGAAATTATGTCCACTAAGGTGAGGTGGAGGTTGACAGGAAGACATATTTAGTTGGATGTTGCTATAGGCCAGGAAATGCAGAGGATGGGGATGAAGAAATATATATTCAACTTTGATTAGTGAACAAGAGATCAAGGGAAGGCTGGTGAGAAGCTTAGTAGACTACTTGGTTCTGTAGCATGGAATGAAGAGTTGAGCAGAAAAGAAATAAATGTTTCTTGGTAACTAACAATGAGATACTTAGCATCATTGTGTGAATGTATTCCAAAGATCAAAAGGCCAAATAAGGTAGGTGTTATAGGGACAAATGAGGAAATTAACATCAATTTTGGAAGAAGGCAGTTTGGAGGCAACTCAAGATGAATAATGGTAATAATCAGTTGCACGAAAAGTATAAAGAGCAAGGCAGAAGAGTGATTCAGTAGGTAAAGTCAGCAAAAATTCAATACAGGCAGTAATTAGGAAATCAGGCCAAGAAAAATCTTGTTTTTAATATGTGGCAAGCAGAAAGAAGAATGATTATGGCAAGATGATATTAATGGATGAAAGTGGTACATTGGTAACTGCTGTAGAGGACATAGTCAAAGTATTCAGTCAGCCGTTCATATTATGTTTCATCCTCAGTGTGACATCAGAAGCTCAAATGTAGAGAATGAAATGAGAGATTTACTGGTGAGCAAAAAGAGGTATATGAGAAGTTAAGTAAGCTAGATATCACAAAGAGTCTTATAACAGCACAGGTCCCAAAGGAGTGGAAGGAAGGTAAAATTGTTCCACTTCACAAAGGTAGTGATGAAGCTGAGGCTACAAATTATAGGCCAATCTTATATCTGGGATTATAATTAAGGTATTGGAGAGGTTGGTGAGAGCAAAATGAGTTGATTGCAGCAGTATACCCTGTGCTTGTCAGCATATAACATTATAGAGTCCTGATATCATTTTTGTTATCCACTGCTTGACTTTTTCCAAGGTTAATTTCTAAAATTATTATAATCATTTCCCTTATAATTCCACATAAACTCCTTTCTTGTTGATACCCCTGCATGTCTATTCATCCTCCAAGTCAAAACCACATAGTCCACATAGTCACTCTCTGTGGGCATTCATGTGGTTGGTATGGATCTCTAGCACTAAGTGATCTGGACTTAACTGGACATTAAAAAATTTTAATGTTGTTCTCTTTTGGAACATTAAGAATTTGAAGGGAGCGTGAAAAAAATTGGTGCATTTCCAAGTTCTGAAGTTTGATCTCCACTTACCTTCTGGAGTCAAATGACTTTTCTTACTATAAACGTTTTAATTCTATAAATGCTTAAGTATTTACCATGTCTGAAATGGCTTTGAACTAGTGCTATCTCTCATTTTATTGTTTTTAGAAGTGATTTTCTCCAAACTTTCCACCACAGCAGTATGTTTTTGGAGGCTAAAAACTCCTTAAAGAAAAAAATTATTTGCTTTTATATTTTTGCAATTAGCAAGTGCTTGCATATTATGTACAAAAGATCCAACTTTTCTTACTACATTAAGCAACAGTACCCAGCAATGACTTCAGTGTTTTGACTCTTACTTTTCCATCAATGAAACACATTTGTTTCACTGATGGGAAAACTTCATTCATTTTTCTGCCCTCTGCGTCTCTTGAGTTAAACAGTTCTTTTGGAACAACGTCTTATCACTCTGAAGCTTTCTCTCAAACAACAGTTGAATCATTAGAAAGAAAGACCAAAGTGATTCGCTCCTTGATAATACCTAACATATCCAGTGATAAAAACACCAACAACTATGTAACCTTATTGCATGGACAGGTCATGGTTCATTGAGGCAGAAAATAAAAAAAATATATAATACTGCCATCCTCAGCCTGTGAGAAACAAATATGACACTAAAGGAAGAATGGCATTTGCAAGCTCACTGAAAAAATGTAGCTTTGAGCCCAGAAAAATTGCCTTAGTGCCACCCTCCACCCCCCTTCATGCTCACGAACTCAAAGGCAGCACAGACTTTCTGCATCTTGTAAAAGTGACTTACAATATGCTGATGAGGAAAACCAAATTCATTACTATGGTGAATAATAAATTCAAAGACACCTCCATATGATATGTACGAGCCCATTGAAATCTTACCTCTACCCAACTGAACAAGGTCATCAACTGCATGAACAACTGGAAGATGAACATTCAGAACTGAATGCTTGACCCATGTTCAGTAGCATATCTCAAAGAACTTTACAAAACTGCTTCACAAATATACATAATCTCAGTTGCAACACCTTAACAATAGTAATTTATACTTTTCCACACAAAAATGCAAACTTAAATCTTCACTTCTTCAGATGCTGCTCAGCTTTCCCTTTTACATTTCATTTCTTCTCAGGGGTGACATCTGCGCACAGTTGCTATGATATACCATGTCAAAGCTATTCAACTTAGAATTCCTCCTTTGATTTACTCTGCCTAAAAAGCTCTATATTGCATTCTACCAAATTTATTTATCATCTCTGTTGTTCTCTGAATAACACCAACTCTTGTGAATTTTTTAATTCCTTTGTTTAAATGTTGGTTTGCTTCAATCTGAATGTTCACACTATCATCTGGCTTTTCCAGCTGCACATGCTGAGGCATTCAGAGATGCTATTATCATTAATCTTGCACAAGTTGTTAACATGCCTACTTGAATAACCAATAACCCTAACCACTCTTCAAACACTCTGATGACTCTTTCAATGTGAATATCCTCCAGGTAATTCAGGCCATAATCTGGTACTAATCTCTTTCCCCATGAAGGAAGGAACGCGTGCACGTGCAGATACACAGCTAAATAGGATGTTCTTCATAAATTCCCAGAAACAGTACTCCAACCCCTTGGTTGGAGTACTGTTTCTGGCCTGCTGACGCAAACATATGTACTGAATGTATTACTGAAATAATTCTTATTGGTATGGAAACATTTATTTGCCATTTTGCTTTAAATTCCAATCCCTTATTATTTTAGCTTAGTTTAGGTTATTTGAATTGATTTTAAAAGAGCAGGAAAGCATCATGTCCCAATAGCAGTCCTGCTTTCTGGTCTCTTGCCAAACCAACCACCATCACTTCTATCCAACGTTGCTTTCCTCTATGTTACACTTGGATAGTTCTGTTGTATCATCACCAAGCTAAACTTCCTATCTTCCTTGAATTCTTTGATCTTGGCAAATACTGCCCCCCCCCACCCAACCATTTCAGTCACTCACTGTTCCCTTTAGCCTTTCACCAGAAAGAGATTTCACCTATTGTTCTGAAGGCAGTTAACTAATAAATGATCTCCAGTACAGATTGATCAGCATGCGATCTGTCCTTTGAACAAATACCATTGAAAGGTTGCTGAATCTCGTGACTGCTCTTAATATATCCAAACTTTTTCAGTGGGTCTGTTGGGTTTATCAAGTATGGTTTGCCCCCTGACTTCTGCAACTAAGTAGCCAACTTTCTGACTAGATGCATACTATGGCCAATGGTTCTTTATCTTCTAGCTATGCATCTAATGCAGGTGTGTTTTCTGCAAGGCTGTTATCCTCTTTCTTCTACAATATATATATATCAACGTTCTACTCCAGTTAATACCACAATCAGGACAGTTTTGCTGATAACAGGACACTATATTCTTCCCTCTTACTTGACAAATCTTGCAGTACATTAATCACCATGATATCCAGAATATCAACCTCTACTTCTTTAAATTCTCCAAACTATTCTTCAGGGGTATTCAAATAACTTCAGTAGTACTAGTGAAAGACAATGCTGTATTAATTTGTACAAAAAATAACTCTTTTTTTCCAGACTTGCTTTTTACAGTACCTAGATCTCTAGACATTGTAAGATTTCTCTTCTTGGAATTACTCTGACATCAAATCTCTTGTGGCATAACGTTTTGGTTTATGCTTCCTCAGTATTCAAAAAAATTAAGCTTTCTCTTTTCTCAAGATACTGTTTTACCCCTGCACACCATCACTTCTGTCCAACGTTGCTTTCCTCTCTGTTACACTTGGATAGTTCTGTTGTATCTGCATAGCTTTTCATCCTTTACAAATCATAAAACATTCCAGCCATTGAAGACTACTCTTGGGGTGGTGCCTGTAAGAGCTCCCGTAACGGATGATATCTGTTAAATTGGTTAACAACCCACTCCTCATTAATAGTCTCAATTCTCAACTATTCATCTGAACTGGCATTTGTAAATTCATTGAAGGGTAGTGAGTGTTCAATACTACTTCAAATTTCCACTCCAAACTTACAGAACAAATTTCTTCATTCATCCCTTATACTACTACTCACCAGAAAAGTCTCCCATTTTATATGTATTTGCAAGGAATACAGTCCATAGCTCTTCAAATCAAATGTGAACAAGTTCCTTCATATCTGTCTGTGGTGTAGTGTGGTACATTAGTATCATGGTTGAACAACCTGTCATGCATTGGATCACCATTAAAAATGATAATAATGCATAATAAAAATGCTTATTCAAGGTGCGCTTTCTTTACTTAAAAGTTCTTATGAAAGAAGCTCTCATCCACATTAAAAGTCAATTTCCTCATCACATAGTTAAATTTATTCCATATCGTCTCCATCCTTTTTTTTTTTTTTAATGGAAAGATTATGCAAGCAGTAAAACAGATGAGCTTGCTGTTACTAATTTATTTATAGAGCAATTTGAGGAAGTAGTCCTGTCTTGGGCCATTTATAAATTCTTTAAAGTGGCAATACATTTATAATATTTTCATATCATAAATGAAATGGTAATATCATCAAGATTTAAATAATCATCTGGGATTGGGTTTGAGGCTACATTATGATTGGTCGGTGAATTTAGAGCGCTTGTAAAATTGGTTATTTTTATTTGTTTTATTGTATTTTTCCCTTAGATAAGTTTTTTAAGATATTACAATAATAAACATAGTTTAAAATGGTTCCAAAACACACACACACACACAAACACAAGAAACATAATGCTAAGAAGAGCAGTGAGGTTGAGAACAAGGATTTGCCCTGCTAAGGAGATCTTTGGAGATATTGAGGAGGCTATTGAAAATGAATTAACCTCCAAAATTGTAAAATTAAAGCAAATTATCAGAGAGATGATGCAGGGATTACGTAAACTTGAGAGGCATTTAAATGAACATAGTGAGGAAAAGAAAATTAAAACTAAATAAAATAAAACAAAATTAAACAGCAAAATAAACAACAACGAAGCATGGAATCAGGTAAATCAGTGAGTAATGAATATCAGGTAAGTAATGTTGTTTGTGAAAATAAGGATGTTATTTGGTATTCTGACTCTGTCAAAAACATGCTGTTGATGAACGGGTTATAACTTCAAGTTTTCCAAGAGCAAAAATTAAAAATATAATGCAAGCAGTTCAAAATCAGAAAAGAAAAGTAAATGAAATTGTAATTGTAGAATATTACTAATGACTTAAATAGTGATAATTTGGGTATGAGAGAGAAGACATGAAAAGGTTGTTGGAAGAGGCAAGAGAGAAGATGAGCAGAAGTGAAAATAGTAAGTATATTACCTCAGTATGAATTAAGAAGAAGGGCTTTGATGGCAAACAATTTGATGCATAAGCTGTGCAGAAGGAATGGATGTGAGTTTTTGGATGAGTGGAGTGAGTTTGAGGGAAGATTAGATTTGTATAAGAGGGACGGCTTACACCTAAATGTTTTTGGTATCAGGAATCTTGAAAAAGTAATAACTGGTACGAGACCAGTTATTACTTATAGTTATTATAGGAGTATCAGAAACAAAGGGGTAGAGTTTGTTGCCTTGATCAATAAGTTGGGACATAATATTGTAGGCATTAGTGAGACTGGCTTTCAGAATTAGACATACTAACTGGTATCGAGTGTAAAGGGTACACTATTTTTAGGAAGGATAGAGAGAATAGGAGAGGAGGGGGCATGCTGCTAATTATATTGGATGACTTGAATCCAGTTAGAATTGAGACCTATGATTGTAGTACTACTACTAACAGTATTTCATGTGGTAGTGAGTTTGAAGCCATCTAGCGTGATGTGGAATCTAACAATATCAATTACATAGTGGGATGTTGTTACAGACCTGAAGGATCGGTTGCTAGTGATGAAGAAATGCATCACTAAATAGAGACGATGGGTACGAAAAGAGTAATCAGAGTGGGAGACTTTGATTATCCAAATATTGATTGGGTAGCAGTAAAATCTCACGAGAAGAATGAAACTGAATTTATTGAGCTGTTGCGAGACAACTTTCTCAAGCAGCATGTGACAAAGAAACTAGAGATCAAAGAGTGTTAGATTTCATTATACTGTCAGAGGGTGTCTCAGTTAAAGATATAACTATTTTATCTCTGGTTGGTGACAGTGATCATGCAGTGTTCACTTGGGAAGTGACTAAATTTATAAATGTTCCATTCAGAAAAGGTTACACGGTGAACTACAAAGCAGGAAATTGTAACCAACTGAGGAGTATACTGAGTTCAGCACAATGGTATCAGTTGCTGGTTGGGAAGAATATTGACAGTGCATGGAAAACATTTAAAATTACTTCAATGATGCAATATTAGAATTGTCCCAAGAGTTTGAAGAATAAATCAATTTGTTTCTTACAAATCTCATGCTTAATAAGAATAATCTTATTAAGCAAGAGATTTGTAAGAAACAGATGATTTGGCTAGAACAGTCACAAACTGTTGTATGGAAAGCTAAGTCTGAGTATGAAAAGAAACTGGCTCTGCAAGCTTAAGACAACCCACAAGACTTCTATCGATATGCTGCAAGTAAAAGAAAGAATGTGTACAAAAGAATAACTTTTCTAAATGCAGATGGCGTGAGGGCTACAGATGCAGAAGAAGTTGTTCAAACTAATCAGTGCCCATTTTGCTAAGAGCTATCAACCTGGTGTGTGCAAGATTGTGTTCACTGCTACCTCTTCACTGAATGAAGAAACTCAGGTGTATGAAGAGGATTTATTAGAGCTGTTGCACAAACTGAATAACAGTTTTACAATAGGGACTGAATGCATGAGTGCTAAAAGAGTGTTCAGCTGAATTAGCTATTCCTTTAACTAGGCTATACAATTTGAGTCTCAGAACAGAAGATTCTTCAGGAATGAAAAGAATATTTGGTAATCCCATTACGCAAGGGTGGTGCAAAGACCAATGTATATCCAACTATCGACCAATTAGTATCTCAGAAGTTATGGTGAAGATTTGGAAAAAATTGGTTAGGCTCACATACAGAAATGGATTGACAGTGAATCTTTACTTTGCAATGAACAGCATGGATTTACTAAGGGAAGGCCATGTAATTATTATTATTATTATTCAGGCCTCCATGGAGTCAAAAGCCTCATCGTGGGAGGTCTTTCCTATGAACATAAAGTCTGTCAAGACTCATTGAGGGGAGGTCTCCCCCTAAGAAACACAAAGTCTATCATACCACTCTTTAAACTCATTGACCGTTCTCGCTCCCACCACTCCATCAGGCAATGCATTCCATGGTTCAATCACCCTCCACGCAAAGAAACCACTCCTTACCCTCTTGCTCAGTTTCCTTTCGTAACTTCCAGGGATGGCCTCTTGTCATCACTCCTTCCCGCTGTTCAACCAAGCTAAAGAACTCCCCAGTGTCAACCCTGTAACCACCTTTCAACAGTTTAAAAGTCTCAATCATATCACCTCTCCTTCTTCTATCCACCAAACTCTGCAGTCCACATTCCCTCAGCCGATCCTCATAACTAACATTGTACAGTCCTGAAACCATCTTTGTCATCCGTCTTTGTATCCTTTCCACAGTTAATTTATCCCCTTCAAATCCTGGGGACCAAATCTGAGAACAATAGTCCAAGTATGCTCTGATCAGAGACTTATACAGTGGAATGATAACCCTCTTATCTCTGCAGGTCAGTGTCCTTCTCATAATTGCAGCAATCCTCTGTGTTACCTTCACTACCTTTGCAATATGTCCCTTAAACTTCAAGTTTCTATCAATCATCAACCCCAGATCTCTTGTCTTCCCTACTTCCTCCAATATAACTCCTCCCATAGAGTATGCAGCATCCCATCGATGTTTCCCAAACCTCAAGACCTTACATTTTGCTGCATTAAACTGACACCCCCCCATTCATTTGCCAATCTATCTAGCTTATTTAAATCCTCTTGCATTGCTACCACATCTGCACTATTACTAATAATCCTTCCCAGCTTCACATCATCTGCAAACAATTGAATATCCCCTTGCAATCCACTGGCAATGTCATTGATATAAAGGTTAAACAATGTAGGTCCTAGTACTGAGTCCTGTGGGACCCCACTTGTAACCCTCTGCCTCCTTGAAACTGCTCCACCATACACAACTCTCTGATACCTATCAGACAGCCAATCCTGAATCCAGTTGACCAATCTGACATCCAGACATGTTTTAGGACACATTCTGTAATGATGTTTACCATTGCACTAGATAAGAGGAATGGATACACCATGATACTTTTGGATTTTGCTAAGACTTTTGACCTAATATAGCATAGAAGACTGTTGCATAAATTAGAGAATATGGGATTTGGTTATAAACTAATGGCATGGATAAAAATAATGGCTGACTGACAGATATCAAAAAGTGGTATATGAGTGATGTGAGTCTGCAAGATTTAAGGTAACTAGAGTGGTGTACTACGACAAGGATCCGTCCTTGGTCCTCTGTTATTCATTACATGCAGTAATGATATTGGGAGGGATTTGACAGGAGACATACAGCTATTTGCTGATGATGATGCAAAGATAGGTAGGGTAATCAGGAATGCTGTTGAGTGTAATACTTGCAGAATGTTTTGAATTTGCTAGAATTGTGACCATGGAAAAATGGATGTGACTTCAATGTCAGTAAATGTAAAGTCATCTACTTTGGCGTGATTAGATGTCCAATGTCATATTATATTGGTGGGATTTGAAGAAACTGATCAGGTAGGGATCTTGGAGTGTTAGTAGATAGGAAGTTGAAGTTCAGGGGCCATGTAGCAAAGATGTAAATACAACTCAAAAGATAATTGCAATGCTGAAACGAGCTTTGACATGTAAAGATTAAGATGCCATTTTGCCTCTTTACAAGGCCTTGATAAGACCTCACTTGGACTGTTGTATGCAACTCTGGTCTCCTGGTTTTTTTGTTGTGATTCAGTAGAGTGAATGCAATGGGGAATGTTAAAAATGATATTGGGATTGTGGAATACTAATTATGAAGTCAGATTGAGAATTTGTAAACTGCAGATACTAGCAAACAGGAGAAAGAAGGGTGATACAATTGAGACTTACAAATTTCTGAAAGGTTCATACAGGATTTCAGTTGATGGAATTTTTCGTTTTATGGAGGGTGGGGATGGGACAAGAGGGCATTCTCGGAAGCTAAAAATGAATTCTGCTAAAAGGGAGTGAGACTAGATTTTTCTCTCATATGGTGTTGCATGATTGTAATCGATTGCCATTAGATATTATGTGTGAAAGCAGTGTCATTGAATTCAAGAATAAGTATGATAGCTGTTGCATGTAGTATGTGGCCTTCCTCAACGAGTCCCTGACTTCCTAGAGGGCTCTCTTAATAATAATAATAATTCCATTTGGCATTCAAAAGAGAAAATTACTTATTTAGTTGGAAAACAAGAATAATCCACTATTCTTATATGTTAATGTGGGGGGGGGGGGGGGAAGCAGAAAGTGGCTTTTTCTTCATGTAAAATGTTTCCTCATAAACTAGCCAAAAATTTATTATAGAGGATCTTCATGGAGTCAAAGTCCATCGTGGGCGACCCACACTTACCTTTATGCACACAATATCTATCATAACTCTCCTTAAACTCATTCACTATCAGATTACTCATGACTAATTCTGTCAGTCCAAACATCCTTACTAACCATGCTCTAACTTTCCAGGAGTGATCCCTAGTTTTCTTTGTATTTCTCACCTGTTGAAATATTTCCTTTATGTCACTCTTATAGAACCCTTTTAATAACTTAAGTTTCAATCATGTCCCCATTTTCTGCCTGTCAACTAAACTTTGCAACCCACACACCCTCAATCTGTTCACATTGGGAGCATTTCACAGACTCATCACAAGTCTCTGAATCCTTTCTCCTACTTCCTGATCTGCAAAAAAATGCATGTGACCAAATCTGTGCACAGTATCTAAGCTTAGGCCAAATGATAGCCTTATAAAGATGGATAATACCTCTCTGTCTTTATTTTTTTATATTATATTTTTTTTATTTGACATCCAAGTAATCCTTTGCACTATTTTACCAACTTGTGCAATATGCACTGTGAACTGCGACTAGCTATCAGTCATATTGATAACACCAAATCCCCAGTCCATCAATTTCTTGCAATCCAGTACCATCAGTGTGATACATTTACGTAACCTTTTTAACCCTAATTGCATAACCTTATTATAACCTTAACATTTTGCAACGTTAAATTGAAACCATAATCCTTCATCCACAAAGTCAATTTATTTTAATCATCCTTGTAAGATATCTACATCACCTTTATCAACTAATGCCCTCTCCAGTTTTGCATGATTGGCAAACAACTGAATATCTCCCCTTAGAATATCTCTGCTTTCTCTATATCATTAATACACAAATTAAACAGTAGTGGCCAGAGTATTTTAGTAATAAGGTGTGACACTACTTGCATATGGAAATATGACTTGTGCATTACTTCAGCCTTGATATCACTTCTGGGTTTCGCTCCCACTGATGAGACCTCAATGAAGGTTCAAAACCGACCTGGGTTGTGTCCCTTCCCATAATTCATAGTACTATACATCTCCATAAGGATATTTGCATTCGATTATGGGATACCAAGGCAATTGATATGAAGTCATTAGCCTCTCTATACAAGTAGTTCAGTGGTGAAGTTACTTCACGTGCAAACTTTGTTTGCTTGCACTTGGTTAAAAGATTAAACCAAGAATATAATTTTTTGGCATTTTTAATTTATAGTATAACCAAATGAAAAAAACTTTCAGCTAGTGATGTATACTTTTTCCCAAAGCAACAGACAATTCTTTTTGATACGTTATTCAGCAAGTGCATTCTAATTAAGCGTTGTAAACCTGAAAGAGCGATTTCTTTTTGTATTGAAGGATTAGGAAGACGTTTTCACAAAGAAAAAGGGAACTTTAAAATTATCTTTATATTTCAAGGAAATAAGAAAGGAACTGATATTGTGTAGAAGATATGAAAGAAGAAATAGCTTCTCTCTTAAGAAAAGTTGTGCACAAATTATTTTCTTGTTTTAGAAGAAAAACAGGTATGAGCTAAATAATTGCATTTTAATGGCCATTACTTAGAGCAGAAAAAAACTGTACTTTGTAAGTTTGAAGTTAACTGTTTTAGTTTGTGTATTCTTATCAAATCCTGATTTTGAAAAGAAGACAAGGAATTTTGCATGATGTTTATGTTCTTCAATGCTATTGTTAAGTTTGTGGGCCTTTTTCTCTTGAAGAGATTTATTTTATAAGTATATTTATAATCCGTATTTGCCTATAGTGCTTGCAAAACATAAACATTTTACATGCACTGTTAATGCAGTATCATAAATCTACACTAATATTTATTTGTAAATAAAGATGTCATTTTTAAATTTTCTTTATTTCTAACTCAGTTTCTTAACTTATTATAATAATAATATTCTGAATACAAATCTCTGATATTAACCATTATCAATATATGCAAAATTATTCAATATATTATAGGGTGCCAGAGCATGCTTTCTCAGGGATATACCATTTTCAGGTATATATTTTCCAGTATATGCTCACTGCAAACTTGCATTTGCAGATGATAATGGACATAATGGAGCAGGTTCTTTACTTCTTTCAGCATGTATTGCAGGTAATTTGTTTAACTTAATTTCCTTAAAAATAAAGTAATAAATAAATATGTTAAACACAATAATTCACCCACCAAATAGCTATTGTATTACATCATTTGATATGAAATTTTGTAATAAAAAGCACATTACAGTAGATATACAGAAAATCAAATTGTATTCTCATTGTTAAACCTGTAGAACAGGTGAGGCTATTTAGGTCCCTAGGAACAGTTTTTCATAAAGAGAGCAAATGTATACAGAAATTGATATAAGTATAAGTAATGTAGTATTGTGCATTGACACTACTGTACTTTATTACATACTTTGTATGGAATAAAAGAGTAATTACACCAAAAATCATTATACTTGCAGTTTTAGGTGACAGATGGTTTTCATCGATTGGTGAGAGACTGTTTGCCCCAATCATTGGAGGCCTGAAGTAATTTAAAAACATGTCATGTTTGGTTTCTAGAATAGGTTATCTAACTTCAGTCCACCAATGGTGTTAATATGTCATTCATTTGTGAGTGTAGGAGAAAAAAAAAAAATAATAATAATAAAATTAGTTCTTATTCTTATTTCCCGTGGAAAGGCTTAGACGTTGGTTATACATTCTTATTAAATAGCTTAAGGAAATTACAACGTACAATAGAATATACATTAAAATAAATTTTAATACACTTCCAATATTTCGGCAACGTCACGTTGCCATTTTCAAGGAACTCAAGAACAAGACACGTGCATGCAGGCACAACAAACAGTAAGTGAGGAATGAAGCAGGAAGCTATTCTTTCTCCTAAAAGTCCTGATGGTACCCCCTAGCGGGCAATGTTGGTATTCTTGGCCGATTGGGCTGAAGGTCTTCTGATGTAGGTTTCCCAAATTTGGGGCAGTCTCATGCGACCAAATTTGTTGAGGTTTGGATTGTTTCTCAGGGCTGAGGCTGATTCCATGAATCACCTTTCGTATTTGAATTTACTATGGTGTATTATCATGGCTTTCTTCCACCATATTCTATGGCGGGTATCCAGCGCATGGTCTGCAAGACCAGAGTGGCTGTATTGGTGAAAACGGATGTAGTCCTTGTGTTCTGAAATTCTGATATTTGCTGTCCTGCCAGTTTGGCCAAAGTAGGACAGCTTGTGACTTGGTATACATCAGTTAGGTCTAGTGGGGGGGGGGGGGGGTTTGGTCTTTAGTGGAGCGGATAAGAGATGCCAATTTTTTATGAGGTCTGTAACAAGAAGTTAAGTCATGTGTTTTAGGATTTTTGTAATTTTTTCCGAGGTGCCTCGGATATAGGAAATTATTATTATTATTCCTGACACCTCCAAGGAGTCCGAAGACTCATCGTGGGAGTACACCTACAACTGTCTCAACCACTACACCGAACCTCTACTACGAATCATCTACATCAACGCCATCTACCTCCACCACATCTGGTATTCTATGTCTGTAAATTGCGTGTGTTCTGAAGGGCCGATTTGTCTGTATGCGGGATGAAAAACCCGAGTTTCCGGGAGAAAAAACCCTGCTACCTCCGTATGAGATCGGCTAACTCACCTTCGATTGAATGGTGATGGATTTAGAGTAATTCTTGTTGTGAAGGGGGGGGGGGGGGGTTTGTGGTTTATTGGTTTCAATATTTTTTGGATTTTTTTTGAAATTAGTTATTTGATGCAACAAATGATGAGGGCAAAATTCACTAAGATACAGTTAAGATATTGATAGTCCCAAACAACATAAGTGTAAGAGTGACAATGGTATATAACTGTGTTAATGACGGGAATGGGCTTTGTCATGGAAATGTTGACGAAGCGAGAATGATTTTGGGTTTGTGTTCGTCCGATTCTGACCCATCATATGTGTGCAAAGATGTCTATATGTGTAAGGCACTAGAGAAGAATAGAGATCTGCAAGTTGTCCAACTGTGTCAGGCAGACTGCAAATAAGAGTACAAAAGAACATGCAGGTAGATTATTATGTGTGTACACGAATACTAGGAGTATCAGAAACAAAGGGGTAGAGTTTGTTGCCTTAGTCAATATGTTGTGACTCAGATTGTAGGAATTAGTGAGACCTGGCTATCAGAATCAGACCTACTAACTGGTATCGAGTGTCATGGGTACAGTATTTTTAGGAAGGATAGAGTGGATAGGGGAGGAAGGGGGGGCTGTTAATGATATTGGATGACTTAATCCAGTTAGAGTTGAGGCCTATGAATGTAGTAATACTACTAACAATATTTCATGTGGCAGTGAGTTTGAAGCCATCTGGTGTGAGGTGGAATCTAACAAGACAAATTACATAGTAGGGCGTTGTTACAGACCTGGTGGATTAGTTGCTGGTGATGAAGAAATATATCACCAAATAGAAAAGATGAGAGCCAAAAGAGTAATCATAATGGGAGACTTTAATTATCCAAATATTGATTGGGTTGGGTAGCAGTAGAATTTCATGAGAAGAATGAAAATGCATTTATTGAGATGTTGCTGAACAACTTCCTCACACAGCATGTGACAGAAGGGACTCGAAGTCAAAGAATGTTAGATTTGATTATAGTGTCAGAGGGCGTTTCAGTTAAAGACGTAACTATTCTGCCTCCAGTTGGTGGCAGTGATCATGCGATACTCACTTGGGAAGTGACTAAGTTTATGAATGTTCCATTCAGAAAAGGTTACATGCTGAACTACAAAGCAGGAAATTATGACCAACTCAGGAGTATACTGAGTTCAGTGGAATGGGATCGCTTGCTGGATGGAAAGAATATCAACTGTGCATGAGAAGCATTTAAACAATACTTAAATGATACGATTTCAGAATGTGTCTTGAGAGTTTGAAGAATAAATAGAGTAGGAGTCAAATGGATGTGTAATCTTATTAAGCAAGAGATTCATTAGAAAAGGACGATGTTGAAAGAATACCATTTGCATAAGGATGACGTCCGTTATGAATGTTATAAGCAGCAGGCTAGAATTGCCACAACTGTTGTATGGAAAGCAAAGTCTGATTATGAAAAGAAACTGGATCTGCATGCTGTAGCCAACCCACAAGAATTCTATCGATATGCTGCAAGTAAAAGAAAGAATGAATATGAAAGAATAACTTTTCTAAATCCAGATGACGTGAGGGTTACAGATGCAGAAAAGGTTATTCAGATAATGAGTGCCCATTTTGTTAAACGCTATCAACCTGGTGAACGCAACATTGAGTTCACTGTTACCTCTTCACTAGATGAAGAAACGCAGGTGTGTGAGACCGAGGAATTAGAGCTGTTGCACAAACTGAATACGAACTCAGCAATAGGGACTGATTGAATATCAGCATGTGTGCTAAAAGAGTGTTCTGCTGAACTGGGCATTCCTTTGACCGGGATGTTTAATATGCATCTCAGGACAGGCAAGCTTCCGCAGGAATGGAAGGAATGTATGGTAATTCCATTGCATAAGGGTGGTGCAAAGACCAATGTATCCAACTATCGACCAATTAGTATCTCAGGTGCAGTGGTGAAGATTTTGGAAAAATTGGTTAGAGCCTGCATTTAGAAATGGGTTGACAGTGAATCTCTACTTTGTAATGAACAACATGGGTTTACTAAGGTAAGGTCATGTTTTAGCAACTTGCTCACATTCTATAACAATGTTATCATTGAACTAGACAAGGGGAATGGATATACCATGATACTTTTGGATTTTGCTAAAGCTTTTAACAGAATACAGCATGTCAGACTGCTGCATAAATTGGAGAAAATGGGTTTGGGTTATACAATATTAGCATGGATAAGGAGGATCGCTGACTGGCAGTATACGGGGGATCTGAGTCTGCAAGGTGCTTGGTCCACTGTTATTCAATCTGTACATTAATGATATTGGGATGGATTTGACAAGCGACATACAGTTATTTGCTGATGATACAAAGATAGGTAGTGTAATCAGGAATGCTGCTGATATGCAGTACTTGCAGAATGATTCTAATAGGTTGGAATTGTGGGAATGGGAAAATGGGTGTCAGTTCAATGTCAGTAAATGTAAAGTCGTTCACTTCGGCATGATTAGATATCCAATGTTGTATTATATTGGTGGGATTAGGCTAGAAGAAACTGATGAGGCTAAGGATCTTGGAGTTAATAGATAGGAAGTTAAAGTTTAGGGGCCATGTGGCAAAGATTGCAAATACAACTCAAAAGATAATTGCAATGCTGAAACAAACTTTCACATGTAAAGATAAGGATGTTATTTTGCCTCTTTACAAAGCCTTGATAAGACCTCACGTGGACTATTGTGTGCAGGTATGGTTTCCATTGTGATTCTGATATATTGGAGAGAGAGAGAGAGTACAAAGGAGAGTGTTAAAAATGATATCAGGATTGTGGAAATACTGATTATAAAGACAGATCGAGAATTTGTAGACTGCATACACTAGCAAACAGGAGAAAGAGGGGTGATATGATTGGGACTTTCAAACTTCTGAAAGGGTCATAGGATTTCATTTGATGGAATTTTTCAATTTATGGACGGTGGAGAAAGGACAAGAGGGCATCCTTGGAAGCTGAGAATGAAGGCTACTGAGAAGGGTGTGAGAGAAGTGTGAACCACTTCTCTCAGAGGTGGTTCTCTCAGAGACTCCCTGGAGATCTCTCTTAATAATAATAATAATAATATATTTTTTTGAAAAATAAAACATATTATTATTATTATTATTATTGTTCCGGGAAACTCCAAGGAGTCGACAGACTCATCGAGGGAGGCCCTAACATCATGTCTGGAACAACTATTCAGCATTCACACAGTATCTATCATATCTTGCCTTGAACTCATTCACAGTCGTAGCACCCACAACAGACTCTGGAAGCTTATTCCACTCATTCACCACTCTCCAAGTAAAAAACCTAGCTCTAACACCCTTGTCAACCACACTCTTGCCCAGCTTCCATGCATAGCCCCTAGTCCTCCCACCACCAGTCATATTTTCAAAAATATCTTCTGGATCAATCTTATAAAAACCCTTCAGTAATTTGAATGTCTCAATCATATCACCCCTCCTTCGCCTATCGTCCAATTTCTGCAACCCACAAATCCTCAACCTATTCTCATAAGGTTCATTCCACAGACCTGCTATCATCTTGGTCACTCGTCTCTGGACCCTCTCCACTTCCTCCCCATCACGAAGAAACCCTGGTGCTCATAACTGGGCACAGAAGTCCAGATGGGGTCTTATCAAGGCTCGATACAGAGGAACAACAACTTGTTCGTCTCTGCATGTTAAAGTATTTTTCATAAGCCAAGTGATTTGGTGAGCTGTTTTAGTCACTTTTGCAATGTGCCCCCTAAACTTCAACTCCCTATCCACCAGCACTCCCAAATCCCTGGCCTCATCAATCTCCTGGAGTACGGTTCCACCAATGCGATATATTGCTGCTGTTCTTTTCACCCCAAAGTGCATAACCTTACACTTTGCCACATTAAACTGACATCCATTTTTCCTAGCCCAGTCCTCCAAACTATCCAAATCATCCTGTAAAATTTTGACATCCTGTGCACTCACAATTGCTCTACCCAACTTTGCATCATCAGCAAACATGTGAACACTTCCTCTCAAATCCTTTCCAATATCATTGATGAACAAATTGAAAAGATGTGGTCCAAGAACAGAGCCCTGTGGCACTCCACTAGTCACAAGCCGTCTTTTTGACTCCACTCCTGAATAAGCCACTCTCTGGTATCTCTCCTTCAACCACCCTCCTATCCATCTTACCAACCCTATATCTATCCCCATCTGCTCCAGTTTACTGATTAGGGTTCCATGTGGTATCCTGTCAAAGGCCTTGGCAAGGTCCAGTAGTATCACTGTAAACCCATTACCCCTATCCAGTTCAGCCGTCACTGTGTTATAAAACGTGAGCAAGTTACTGAGGCATGATCTACCCTTCACAAAACCATGTTGTCCCCCATACAATATCCCATTTTCATCTATCCAATCCTGTATTCTTTTCTTGACTAATTTCTCTAAGACCTTGATAATGATTCCTGATATGCTAATCGGTCGGTAATTTATGCAGTGGAACTATTTTCCCCTCCTTCCACCCGCTCGGGACTAACCCAGACCCGAGACTCAAATTAAACAAAATGGTCAAGGGTACTGACAATTCTTTAGCTGCTTCTCGTACTACACGAGCTAGTATAACATCCAATCCCACAGATGTATTGACATTGAGGTTATGCAATAGACTACTCACCTCCACTTCATTCACCACAATTCCCGTATAATCTACTGGTTTATTCGTTTCTGCAATGTCACCACCTGGATGATATATTCTTGCAAAGTGCTCACTCAGTAACTCAGCTATCTCAACTGATTCAGTTACCTCCCTACCATCGGCATTCTTTAAAATCATTCTGCCATGTACATTTTTCCTTTTACTTGCTACATATCTAAAAAACTGTTTAGGATTCTCTTTAGCCTGCATGGCCAATGTTCTTTCGTAATCCTTTTTTTGCTTTTCTTACCACACTCGTCATCCTTCTGGCCTTCCATCTTATATAGATCCTTTCGCCCATCAAACTCACTCCACACGTCCACAAATTCCGCACCACTTGTCATACATAACCCACGCATAAAGTCATTCGCAATTATGGCCCTCCTTTTAAACATTTCACTGTCATACCGTGGCAAAAGACTAATCATTCTAACTCTCTCACTCTTTTCTTTTGCTACCTCAAACAATTCATTCAGGTCTTCTATCATTTCCATTTTATCTCCTTTCAAATCATTGATGGAATTTTTCAATTTATGGACGGTGGAGAAAGGACAAGAGGGCATCCTTGGAAGCTGAGAATGAAGAAAGTAAGATGTAAAATGTTTTGCCCTCTGTCTGATATGAGATTAATACATAATTCCAGAAAAGTTATATTTTTCTAGTAGAGTTTTTTAGTACAAGAAATATGTGTGAAAATATAATTGTGTTATGATTTAGAAAACCAAGTATAGTAAAACCCTGTTTTTACGTTCCCACAATTTAAATTTTCCTGTCATTTACGTCATTCTCCGTTTGTCCCCTCTTAAGGCCTATTCTTACGATATATTGTTTTCCCCATTAACAACTTGATGTGGACATTATTTCCCATGATTTGCGTTTTTTTCTCGGGTGACAACACTGATTTTCAAATCAATTTCCTCTCATTCAAAACGATTTCTGCAAAAATCTGCACATTTCTGTTCTCAGATGGCATTGCTTTCAGCTGTAGTTTCGTTTCCACCATCACAGTGACTTGCATACTTGCAGTAGTGATGAACGATACCATGATTTTTCAATCACAGTATGAATTGATACCGTGAAGTTTTCATATCAGTAATTTCAAATTGTCAGTAGCTCGTGGCACTGGCAACATGTTATGATTTGATTTCACATTCATAGTGTTGTATTGAAATCGTGGATCATACACAAATTGTTAAATCACATTCATACTTCTACCAAGTAACAAGTACTCATGTATATTAGATATCAGTAAATAAACCACAGTTCATGAAATATCGCTTCACTAGCTTGCAGTGTTGGTGTTCGTAGTCGCAATTCAGAAGCACGTGGTATATTGCAGAATTTCTGCTAGGTAATTTAGCATGTGGTAGTTGTTTTCAAGTTGCGATGGTGGATGATCCATGTTAGTAACATGGAGAAAAAAGACAGAAATTGTATTTTGGTAGAAAAAAAGATGGCAATTCTGCGACATGTAAATTGGCATGCCGAAACATGTGTGCAATTAGCAAAAGATCTTGGACTCTCCATGTCCACTTTGAACATGATAGTAAAAACCAGGTGAAGCATTGAACTTAATGCAAAGCAATCTGGCACTATGTCAAAAAAACAAAAATATATCTGGACATCAACATACGATGAATTGGATAAACTTGTGGTGGAGTGTTTTTTTTCTACAAGCGCGTCGGGTATTCCAGTCGATGGTACTATACTCTGAGCGAAAGCCCTTGAATTTGCTGTGAGGTTGTGGAGATAAATGGTTTTACTGCATCAAATGGATGGATTGATCGTTTCAAGACTCGTCACAATATTGTGTATAATCAAGTGTGTGGAAAAAGTAATGGTGTGTTGCAGGGGAAACTGTAAACCAGTGGAAACATCAGCTAAAGACTATTATTCAGGACTACGAACCGAAAAATATTTTCAATGTTGATGAAACTGGACTATTTTATAACATTCTGCCAAGTAAAACATTGTGTTTTAAAGGAGAGAGGTGTCATGGTGGAAAACTCAGCAAGCAGAGGGTAACTGTTTTGCTCATGGTCAATGCTGATGGATCAGAAAAATTACCTCCACTGGTAATTGGTAAATTTAAAAAGCCAAGGTGTTTTAAGAATGTGAAAAATCTGCCTACTAAGTATGATGCCAACAGCACAGCATGGATGACCAGCAGCATCTTCACATCCACCATGCATGCTCTGGATGCTAAAATGGGGGCAAATCACTGCAAAATACTACCACTGCTAGACAAATGTCCTGCACACCCTGAAGATCTGCAGCTCAGAAACATTAGATTAGTGTTCTTTCCCCCTTAATTGTGCAAGTGAGCTTCAGCCATTAGATCTGGGTATCATCCATGCATTTAAATGGAAATATAGAAAAATGCTTGTTGAAAAAGCTGTGTTTATGCATGATAATGGTATGGACCCAAAACAAATGACCATATCAATCCTTGATGCCATGCATTATGTGGCCAAAGCATGGTTGCATGTTACTCCTGAAACCATATCCAACTGTTTCTGGAAGGTAGGAGTTATGTTTGTGGAAGAGGACGAACAACTACAGGAAGAAGAAGATATGTCAGAGCCCAACAACTGGTACATGATGGATGAGTCTTCCTCATTTCAAGATTATGTTGATGTTGATCACATCAATGGCACCAAGTGTAGAAGACATCCTTTCCAACCACCTTGGTGAAGAAGAGGAGGAAGTGGTTGAAGAAGAATGTGATCAAGAACCTACCGTCCCTACTAGAAGCAATGGAAGCTATCTCTGTTTTGAGTTGGTATATTGCAAGTGCATCAGGAGACGATGGGGCATTTAATGCCTTATGTGGAGAGGCAGGTGGAACATATAAGAGTGCAGAAAAGCATAAACAATCAACATTTAAAGATTTTTTTTAAATAGTAAGTAATTGTAAATTCATTTATTTTCAGTTATTAAATTTTGTAATCTAATATGTAGAGTCACATACTAGCAGTAAGTCATCTTTTAGCCTTTTTTTTTTTTAATGTTTTTTACATTTTCTGCTATTTACACTTTTTTCAATCAGTCCCCTGGAAAGTGTAAAAAATGGGTTTTACTGTATTGCTTTTTTTTTTAAATGTTGTTCCTGTCCATGAAAGGTTCCTGATCGACTTAGAAGAATACTATCATTGGTCCCACGGCATTTACTGAATGGAAAAAATGTCGGCAATGCATAGGAATCTTTGAAAAAGTGCTTAAATGAGGTGGTATCTCAATGTATCCATAGTGTTCTAAGAATAAATAGGTTTGGAGTGAAATGGATGTGCAGCCTTATTAAGTAAGAGATCCACAAGAAGAAGATGATGTGGAAAAAATATTATGAGAATAAGAGTGAGACAAGTTATGAAATATGTAAAGCTCAGACCAGAAAAGTAACGAGTATTGTGAGAAAAGCTAAAATGGAGTATGAAAAGAAATTGGCCATGCAAGCTAAAGGCAATCCAAAAGAATTTTATCGTTATGCCGCAAGCAAAAGAAAGAATGAATGTGGAAGAATAACTTTATTGAATACAGATGGTACACGAGTGTTGGAAGCTAAGGAGATTGTTCAGTTAATGAGTGTTCACTTTGCTAAGATATATCAACCAAGTGTATGTAGCATGTTACACAGTGCTACTGCTGTGTTGGATGAAGAGTTAGAAAGAGTTAGTTCATGAAAATGAGGTTGAAGAGCTCTTGCATAACCTGGATAAGAATGTGTCAATAGGGACAGATGGAATTCTCTGACTTTTTTTGCTAAGGGAATGTTCAGCTGAATTGGCTAGGCCTTTCACACATTTGTGTAACTTCAGTCTCAGCTCAGGAATGATACCACAAGAATGGAAGGAATGTATGATAGTTCCATTGCACAAGGGTAGTGCAAAAACTGATGTGTCTAACTACCAATCTATTAGTATCTCTGGTGTGGTAGTGAAGATTTTAGAGAAGTTGGTAAGAACTTGCATACAGAAATGGGTAGATAAACATTCTATACTCTGCAGGGAACAGCATGGGTTTACTAAAGGAAGGTCATGTTTTAGCAATTTGTTCATATTTTATAACAATGCAACAGCCAAGTTGGATAAAGGGAATGGATACACTGCAAAACTTGATGTAGCTTGGAAGTACCGAAGCGCTTTACATCGATTTTTACAGAGGTCAAGTCTCATGAGATTGTTACAAAAATAACCTTGTATGTCTCTATATATTTTATGCTAAATATTAATGTAAATAACCCTATGGGAATTGACTGTACTTACTGCTTTAACAAAAATTTGTAGAATGTCAAAAACAAAGGCAATGCTTTGCCACCGGAACTTTGTATAATAGCTATGTATAAGGGCACAAGAAAGTTGTTTACGATTTAAGTGTATGAGAAAGTTGTTTGCGAGCTCTGCGTATAAACACCTTCAAAGGCAGTGTCTCTAAGAGATTGGCAACATTCAGACAAATTTCCGCTGCCCAACAAGATAGGATTAAAGGAGTGCATGGAGGAGAAGAAAGAATGGGTCAATCTTAACAGAAGATCAAGGTGTAGTGCTGAATTCTTCGAGGGTTACAACCCTTCATGCAAGGTCCCGGAGAACATGAAATAAAAAGGGACTGAGCCGAACATCGTAGTCAGCAGAGAACCACGGTCAGCAGTTAGATGTAGAAGTTCCAGAAGTAGGATCCAGAGGACCGGACATTATGGCGAAAACCCATGCCAGAGAAGAAGAATGGGAATGACGAGAGAACAGCCAATGTAAATACCCGAGGCAGTGTCGGTCGGATGTCTTTTTGCCGCGGGAGCTCAACCGAAGCCAAAAGCCACAGAGCGATCTTCAAGCCTGTATGCTGAAACCTCTTGCCTGAGCTTTTTGAGTACCAGGAAAATTGCAGTCCAAAGCCTGCCAATATCCCGACGAAACGTCCCCTGAAGCAAACTCTCCAGATGGAAGCCTAAGGCCCGAGATGAAAGGAAAAGCATAGGGACTTTAGTTCAGGACCTTTGGATGAGTGTGCGACACAGAGCCTCTGTAAGTTTGTTCCATCTTTTGTTGTACATTCCTTTTGTAATCTAGGAGATACGTTATAGATGGACTGATAAGAATTAACTTAATTGTAATAAGAAGTGTCGATAAGAGAGTCCTCTGATTTGTTATTGATTGGAATATAATTTGTGAGATAACTTGGCATAGCTAGCTAATCTCTTTGTGAGTAAATTAGAGTTTCAATAATTTGATTTAATAAGCAGAGAAGTAATCGAGTAATTATATTGTATGGTTATTTAGTATTGAAAAGGGAAAGCTTGTTTCTTTATACTAAAAAATCTAACGAATGGGTAGAGAGAGTAACCTCCCTATCGTTTAATTAATGTACTTTGTTATTAATGTGTAAATAAATGTGTTTTAATTATATGTCACTAGAGTGCCACCTGATCTTTTATTTTACAATGCACTGTTCCTAAATAAACTCATATCTGTGAGCGGGAAACAACTAAGGCATTAAAATTGTAGTTTAAGTACTTCGGTCTTAACAAATAAATTTTCCAGTGTTCATCGGTATATGACTAGTAAATACGAAACGTGGATAAACATAGTACACAATAGAATAAGTGAGAAAGGTTACGAAAGCAAAAGTGCACTGCTAATAAGAATAAAGAGTTAATATCCCTGTCTACAATAATGCACAAAACATCATTTGTTACAATTTGTTACAATAGCGTGGTAACCAAACAGCCATCGTTACAAAACATTAAACAGTACAGTCATTCGTTACAATGGCGCAGCTGACAGCTATCATTCCAACACTATGATAATGTTGGATTTTTCTAAGGCATTTGGTAGGATACCACACGATAGGCTGTTGTGTAAACTGGAGAATATGGGATTGGAATATAATCTATTGTCTTGGATCAGGGGATGGTTGACAGACAGATATCAAAAAGTGGTATACAGTGGGTGTAAATCTTCCAGATTTAAGGTAACTAATGGTGTACCTCAGAGTTTAGTCCTTGGGCCATTATTGTTCGATCTGTACATTAATGACATCAAGCAGGATCTATCATCAGTTTTGCAATTGTTTGCTGATGATGCGAAGATAGGCAGGGCTATTAGGGATGCTACTGATATTCAGCAATTACAAAATGGTTTGAATAGACTGGAAATATGGGCAAACGAAAATGGCTGTCAATTTAATGTTAGTAAGTGTAAAGGTATGCACTTTGGCATGATCAGAGTTCCAGTGGCATATTATATTAGCGGGGTTATGCTACAAGAAACTGAAGAGGCAATGGGTCTTGGTGGATAAGAATTTAAAGTTCAAAGGTCACATAGAAAAAGTTGCAAATACAACTCGGAGGATAATTGCTATGTTGAAGCAAACCTTGACATGTAAGGATAAAGAAGTAATTTTGCCTGTTTATAAGGCTTTGATAAGACTACACCTGGATTACTGTGCACAGATTTGGTCTCCCAGGTTCCAAGGGGATAAAGAAGCTGTGGAAAGGATGCAAAGAAGAGTTACTAAATTATATCTGGATTATGGTATTTAGATTATTAGGACAGATTTCGAGTATGTGGATTGCAGACTCTGGTTAACAGGAGAAAGAGAGGTGATATGATAGATGTCTATAAACTTTTGAATGGGTGTTATAGCATTTATGATGATGAAATTTTTTGTTATATGGAAGGCAGGGAGAGAACTCTGGGGCATCAATGGAAGTTAAGATTGTTTTCAGTCAAGAAAGAGGTAAGAGCTAAGTTTTTCTCCAGAGAGCAGTGAGTGAGTGGAATAATTTGCCCTTAGGGGTAGTGAGTGCATCTAGTGTAAATGAATTTAAGGGAAGGTATGATAACTGGGTTGGGTAATTTACAGCCTCCCTCGATGAGTACTTGACTCCCTGGAGGCCTCAGATAATAATAATAATAAACCAGAAATGTATAGGATCAGTGTTTTTTTTTTATGCTAGTACATAATTGTGTTGTGCACAATCATCTTCACAATAACAATCAAATATACAGATAGTAGAAATTTGTAATATTCAGTGATTTTTTACACATTTACTTGGTATACAATTAAGGTTACCTATTTAATGAAATTTACATTTATCACTAAGTCTATTGTTAAGATATTCATAATATAAAATTTTTTTATATCTGCTATATAAAATTTTTATGAAAAATTATCATATATATTTTGACTGTGCATAATTTATTGTTCTTATTTCAGAAAGTTATCACACTATAAAGTAAAAATATCATAGGTATTATTTCTGGAAAAATTTCCATGTTACTCATAAATAAATATTAATTACTACTAAATAAATATTAATTTTTATGGCTATTTTTGCCTGATTTTGTTTAGGAGTACCCTTTTTTATAATGTCATTGGCATTTTACTCAATTTTTAGAGCATTACTGATGTTTTAAAGGCAGATACATGAAGAATATATGGGAAGAAGAATAATTTTGGACATACCTTTGTAGGATGTTCCGTTCCTGGTTGTCTTCTTATTGAGCGGAATCTGACGTATGGCAATATACGTGGGCTGTTCAATAAGTAATAAGACTTATTTTACTGTGGCGAAACCATTCATCACAATATTAATTTTTGTGGAATAAAGAAATGTTGCTGTATGTATTAACAAAAGAGGTTGATAGATGGCGTATACAGGCTGATGTGCCAGAGTGTCACGTGACTAAACACAAGTGCTCATCGGCGCGCCTACGAGGTGCGACCAGTCTTCGAAATGGAAGTGTCCTTGGAACAGCGTTATGCGATTAAATTTTGTGTGCGTTTGCAAAAATCGGCATCGGACACTTTTAACATGATACACGAAGCTTTCCACGATGAAGCAATGTCGAGGGCAAGTGTTTTTCGCTGGCATAAAACTTTTAAGGAAGGAAGGCAAAATGTGGAAGATCTTGAACGTCCATCACAGAGACAGTGATCAACACAGCAGCGATTATCATCAAGCATGTCAAAAGGAAGCATCCATTACTGAAGAATAGCTTCTTATTGCACCACGATAATGCAAGGCCACATATTGCTGGTTGTGTAGTGGACGTTTTGCAGAAGAACAACACAGATATCCTACCACACCCTCCATACAGTCCTGATCTCGCACCATGCGATTTCTGGCTGTTTCCTCAGCTCAAGAAACCACTAAGAGGCCGCCATCTCGAAAGCAACAAAGCATGTGTAAAAGCTGCAGAGGCAGTTTTGAAAGAACTCTCAAAAAACAGACTTTCACATGTGTTTAAGAAGTGGACGCAACGTTAGGACAAATGCATCGCATCTCACGGTAGTTATTTCGAAAAATACCATGTAAATGATGACGATTAAAGGTAATCTGTTTTCTGTATAAATATAGTCTTATTACTTATTAAACAGTCTATGTACATTTGTATTACTGCTGAAGTATGACTGAAAGGAAAGGGGGGGGGGAGTTGGAAATGTGGAGATAGAGAGATATGGAAGAATTGCAGGCGAGGCAAGAGGTATGTGAATTTTTAAAACTTGGGTTTTAAGGGTGGGCTGGGAATTCCTTGCAAAGAAGGTGAAAGATAGAAAATTTTGGGGAAAGGAGAAGGATAGAATATGATCGAACAAGATTAGGGTTGGGAGTAACAGGGTGTGAGCCATTTTGAGAGTGCGTTGTCTTCAGAACTCTTGGGAATAGTAGTGGGATACATCCAAGACAAAAACACCAAGCCGACATGACATAGCCTCCACTTTTCCCATGAACTCCTAAGACGATGCACTGTAGAAATGGCTCACACCCTGTTACGCCCACCCCTAATCTTATTCCATCATATTCTATCCTTCTCCTTTTCCCAAAATTTCTATCTTTTGCCTTCTTCCCAAAGAATTCTCAGTTCGCTCTTAAAACCCAGGTTTTAAAATTCATATATCTTTTGCCTCACCCGCAATTCTCCCATCTCTCCATCTACACATTTCCACTCCGCTTACTTCAGCAGTAATAGAAATGTATATTGCCATATGGCAGATGCCACTCACTAAGAAGACAACCAGGAACATCCTACAAAGGTATGTCCAAAATTATTATTCTTTCCATGAATTCTTCGTGTAACTGTCTTTAAAACATCAATATGCCCTAAAAAGTAAGTAAAAAGCCAATGACATTATAAAAGAGATACTGCTAAACAAAAATAGGCAAAAATAGCCATAAAAATTAGTAAAAATATCAGTAAATAGCTTTTAGTTTCCTTTTCATATCCTTTTAATGTTCATTTTTTTAAAATTTTTTTATTATTTTTTTTATTTTTACAAGCACTACATAGGATGGTACAATATAATGAGATTTCATTCCAGCTAGGGCATCTCCCAGTTAATCAAAGCTCAATGTTTTCATCAGGGAATGAGGACTAACAGTGAAAAGTCAACTATTGGAACAAACTCCAACTCAACATCTAGATGAAGAACAAACCCAACCTCAGAAGAATTGCAGATAGGAACCATCAACATAAGATGTATTAATGGAAAGGAAATCGAACTTTAAGAATAAACACAAACGCATAATGTAGACATTAATTGAAAGGGAATTGAACTTAAAGAAAAATTGAAAAAGTGCCACATGGACGTAATTAGCATTACTAAGACAAAGAAGAGAAAATCTGGTGAACTTGATTTATATGTGGGCAATACTGATCAAGGAAATGAAGGAATAGTGATATCCTTCAGCACCAAATATGAAGATACACTTCTTGGGAAGCAATTTCAAGTAGAGTTATGTGGGAAAACTTCAAAATGAGGAAACAGACAGTGAAACTTATTTGTGCCTATGGTCCCACAGAAGGTTCTTCTAAAGATGAAGCGGAAGATTTTTTTTGAATCATTAGACCAGGAGATGTTTAAAAATAAAAAAAGGAATCCTTAGAGTAGGGATTCCTTTTAGTCTATATGACTGGTGGAAATGAATTCCACCAGTCATATAGAATAAAAGTTGGACACCTAATATTAATAGTAGATAACTGCTGAATCTGTGCTCAGTATATGGACATTATTAACTCTATTTTCCCACATAAAGATGTGCATGGGAGAGAAGACACAAGAAATAAGAAAAGCCTCATTGACGATGTAGTTGTTGATAGTGACAGGGGCACACCAAGGGTATTTGCCACCCTGGTGCAAACTTTTATCGGCCGCCCCTAATACTGCATTGTATAATCCAAATTAGATATTAGCTACATAAAATTCCGCCCTATCGATGTTGCCACCCAGGTGCGGTGCATGCTTGCATCCTCAGGTTGATGCGGCCCTGGATAGTGATATATTCATGCTGGTTCAGGATATACAGAGGATTTGAAATTGGAACTGACCATCACTTAGTTTTAAGTAAAATAAAAATGAATATCACATCGAAAAGAATAATATGTAAGAAAGTTTAAAAAGAATTAAGGTTGATTTTTAGAAGTTAAAAACATTAAAGATGAGCAGCTTTTAGGTAAACAATAGATTCACCTGTACAGACATCACTGAAGAAAAAATTATTATTATTATTACGTGACACCTCCAAGGAGTCCAAAGACTCATTGAGGGAAGGCACCTACTCCACAGCTCTCAGTCTCAGTCACATGAGTGGTGGAGCCTAAGATGCATGTGGTAATGTTGTCTGCAAGGATAGAAAAATATCCTTGAAGATAGGATAAAATGAGTAAAAGCAGCAGCCTTTGAAAAGGAAAAAGCATATCAAAACTTTCAATCAACTAAGTCAGCAGATACCCCAAAAAATACTAAGAAAAATGTAAGAGAGCTAAGCTACGTATAAAAGTAGCTAATAAAAATCATGGGGAACACTTGGGTAAGACTATAGAAGATAAACATCAGGAAAGTCGCAAAATATTCTGGAGCATATTGAAAAAGCTTGGAGGACTACTATGAAGATTAAAGTGACATGAAAATTGAAGCTAAAGATATCCTAGATGTCTAGGCTGATTACTTTGAAAGATTGCTAGACAAAACAAGAAGTGATAGACCAGTAGCAACAAATTTTCACGAGAAATGCAAACAGAAATACATGAATGTAAAATATTTTTTATTAATGTTATGTTAAGAATATTTAAGATATGTTTTTATTTCTATGAGCCGTGATTTTGTTATTCTCTTACACATGCACTTTAGGCTTAACTTATTTCTTCTACTTTACTCAATTGTAACCATAATCAGCTTAATATAGACCTCGCTGCTAGTGGATGACTTTTGTTACTAGTCTAGCCACACTAAACAGGTTACCAACTCTCAAACTATTGCAATTTAGAAAAATTTATTTGTTTAGCGACTGTGCCAATCTAACTTATATATATTCTGAGAATTTATGTATGGAACATATGCAAGATCAAATTTAACATACACAATCCTTTATAACTAGTTGTGAATTTTAATTAAAC
This sequence comes from Typopeltis vanoorti, assembly GCF_054136105.1. Taxonomy (NCBI): domain Eukaryota; kingdom Metazoa; phylum Arthropoda; class Arachnida; order Uropygi; family Thelyphonidae; genus Typopeltis; species Typopeltis vanoorti. Next base: position 79,617,335 of record NC_143563.1, on the reverse strand, counting down.
AAGCTCATAGGTTCCTAATTTTTTTGGAGATAGTGCATTGGTAATAGATCAAGCAAGATTGTTACACAAACAAAATGTTTTATTTTAACCTAGTAAAATAGTACGAGGCCTGTTCAATAAGTAATAAGACTAATTTTACTGTCGCGAAACCACTCATCACAATATTAATTTCTGTGGAATAAAGAAATGTTGCTGTGTGTATTAACAAAAGAGGTTGATAGATGGCTTATACGGGCTGATGTGCCAGACTAAACGCAACTGTGCAAACGTGACTAAATGCAAGGTTGTTTCGGCGTTCCTACGAGCCGCGACCAGTCGTCGAAATGGAAGCTTCCTTGGAACAGCGTTATGCGATTAAATTTTGTGTGCATTTGCAAAAATCGGCATCGGACACTTTTAACATAATATGCGAAGCTTTCCACGATGAAGCAATGTCGAGGGCAAGTGTTTTTTGCTGGCAAAAAACTTTTAAGGAAGGAAGGCAAAATGTGGAAGAGCTTGAATGTGAGGGAAAACCTTCATCGTCCATCACAGAGACAATGATCAACACAGCAGCGATTATCATCAAGGAGGATCGCAGAATTACAGTACGCCAGCTGCATGTTGTCCTGAATATTTCTGTGGGAAGTGTTCACATAGCTGAACATTTGGGACTGAAACGTGTTTGCACCCCGATGGATTCCCAAACTCTTGACACCGGAGCAAATGCAGCATCGAGTGGATGTGTGCACAGAATGGAAAGAAAGACTGGAACAAGAAGGTGACAACTTCTTAAAACGTATCATTACAGCAGATTAAGCTTGGTTGTGTCACTGTGACTCTACAATGAAACAAAAAAGCAGTGAATAGAAGCATCCGTCTTCGCCTACCCCCAAGAAAGCAAAAACTATAAAATCGGCTGGTAAAGTTATGACCATAATGTTTTTTGACTATGAAGGCATTGTTTACCAACATACTGTAGAACCCGGGAATACTGTAAATGGCTCATACTATGCAGATGTTTTACGGACAATGGTACAGCACATCAAAAGGAAGCGTCCATTGCTGAAGAATGGCTTCTTATTGCACCACGAGAATGCAATGCTACATATTGCTGGTGGTGTAGTGGATGTTTTGCAGAAGACCAACATAGATATCCTACCACATCCTCCATACAGTCCTGATCTCGCACCGTGCGATTTCTGGCTGTTTCCTCAGCTCAAGAAACCACTAAGAGGCCGCCGTTTTGAAAGCAACAAAGCATGTGTAAAAGCTGCGGAGGCAGTTTTGAAAGAACTCTCAAAAAACGGACTGTCACATGTGTTTAAGAAGTGGACGCAACACTGTGACAAATGCATCGCATCTCATGGTAGTTACTTCGAAAAATACCATGTAAATGATGACGATTAAAGGTAATCTGTTTTCTGTATAAATATAGTCTTATTACTTATTGAACAGCCTCCGTACAATGCACAAACAAATGAGAGAAATTATCTCTCTAAGCCCTTTTACATGCACAGTAGGCAAATATACAACTGAACATTATACACACAATACTTAGTTAACCCTGTCACAATGCTTAGTTATCCAAAATTAAAAATGTAGTTGCTTCTAATGTCACACTTAGCTAAACTTCGTTCACTACATGTATAGGTTAACATTCGTCTTCCCTTTCGTTACTGTTACTTATTAACTAATTAAATACTAACAATTTCCTGTAAGCACACACACACATACAATTCTCAGTTGTAAGCTTTTAAGACATTAACAAAATTGTGCTTACTTACATTGACTTTTACAAACACAGTCAATCAACTTGAACAAACCTCAGCTAGTTTAGCTTAATGTTACTACTTCTTCTTGGGTACTGGCTATTGCCTGGGCCATCCTGGCAGTTCTGTTGTAGTAGTGTTCTGGGAAAGCTTAGGTCGATTTTCCGGCGGGAACATGAATGGAACTGCCGAAGCCACCACAATGTCTAACAGGTAACCACATTCGTAGCACATCCTTACGTCCACAGGAAATTCATCGAAATATGACCCCCCCCCCGCACCTGGAACCAAAGTCTGGAGACGAAAGAAAATTAGAGCTCCGAGAGTCCTCTTAGTCCCCTTTTATATCATCACTAATCCTTTGTTCTCCACTATGTCATTTCCAGGATTACCCACCAGAACAACGACGCCACTTCGGCTCCCTCCGTTTTTGGGTGCATATTTCTATGCTCGCAAGGTTTTGCGAACATAGAAAGTTTTTACTTTGTCATCGCTATAATCTGGGTTAATCCCTTACTTTTCATTTTACATATACATCGATGTACATTAAATTATGCATTTTAACAGTAGAAGTATAACATTCATTTTATTACTTACTTACTGTCCTCTTTGAGTCTTCCATGTTTCCACAACAACCTCCAGGAGTCTTGTACGTAGTAATTCTTGCATGGCTGGTGAGCTGTCTATATCCAGAGTTGACCTTTATTGTTGTTATCCATTTAGTTCTTGGTCTTCCTTTTTTCTTTTATCTTTTATTTTTGCATACAGAGCAAGGTTGGATAAACTTTTTGATGGCATTCTCTCGATGTGTCCATACCACTGAAGTTGTCTTCTTTTGATCTTTTTGATTAATCAGTCTGTATATTTTGGGTCTTGTCTTACAGTTTCATTTGTTTTCTTTTCTGTCCATTTTGTTTTAGTTATTTTTCTGAGACATTTCATCTCGAAAGCCTCCAGTTTTCTTATCTCTGTCTTCTTGAGTTCATTTTATTACATTATAATTTCTATAAGTTTGGAAACCTCTGTAAAGTCGATCTCGAAAATTTAATTAATAAATTTACCGCAAGAGATTTTATATCAATACTTGGGGCAGAAAATACCATAAGAAGTTGAAATCTGGAAGCACAGCTGGAGTACATGATATCTGATCAGAAATGGTTAAATATGTCAGTATAAAAGTTTCACAATGGCTAGACTGCATAATTCAGAGTACCTGGTTAGAAGATCAATTTCAGATGAATGGAATAGAGCTCTCATTGTTCTTATCTCTAAAAAAGGGAATAAAGCTGAATGTGTGAATTACAGAAGAATTTCTCTACTAAATGTTCCAGATAAGATTTATGCAAGCATACTTGAAAAGAGGTTGACAAAAATTATGGTAGCGAAACTTGGAGAAAAACAAGCTAGGTTCAGGCTAAATACTGGTTGTCAAGATCAGATTTTCTATTTACAAATAGTTGAGAAATCATGGAAATATAACAAGAATCTGTACTTCTGTAGATCTGGAAAAGGAAGATGACAAGATGTACAGAGAAAATCTTTTCAAAATGCTACAGTTATATGGAGTAAATGGAACATTATAAGAACAATACATAGTTTATATTTTAGTTGTAAGTCAGCAATTAAGAATTCAAGGAAACAGGAAGATGGCTTGATGTAAAATCAGGTGTTGGATGAGGATTGCATTCTGAAAGAAAGTGGCATTAAAACAGATATTAGAGTCATAGATATCACAGTTAGCTGTTTGGTTTATGCAGATGATGTTATACTTTTGAATAAATCCAGCGCAAGTCTTCAGGATTCTCTAACTAATTTGAATAACAGCTGTAATAAATTTGGCTTGAAAATCATCAATAAAAAAGATAAAGCTATGAAAATAGGTAGAACAGAGAAAACTTCAATTGCATTCTTAATGGAGAACCTATTGAACAAGTGAAATATTTCTGTTATTTAGGCACTGTTTTAGGATAGGTGAACTTGGAAAATTGAATTTGTAAATGAACAATAGATAAGTGAAGCTAATATATAGTAGGGAGCCAGTTGAATAAATCTGTATGGAATTAAAGAGATAGCCAAAACACTCAACTAGCAGTATACAAGATGGTGTTCAAACCAGTTTTAATTCTCGTAGAAAGGCTTAGATGTTGTTTATGCATATTTACTAAATAATTTAAGGAAATTACAACGTAAACTAGGATATACATTAAAATAAATTTTAACATACCTCAATATTTCGGCAACGTCACGTTGCCATTTTCAAGGAACTCAAGAACAAGACACATGCACGCAGGCACAACAAACGGTAAGTGAGGAAGAAGCAGGAAGCTATTATTTCTTCTAAAGTCCTGATGGTGCCCCCTAGCGAGCAATGTTGGTATTCTTGGGTGATTCGGCTGAAGGTCTTCTGATGTAGGTTTCCCAAATTTGAGGCAGTCTCATGCAGCCAAATTTGTTGAGGTTTGGATTGTTTCTTAGGGCTGAAGCTGATTCCATGAAAAGCCTTTCATATTTGTATTTACTATGGTGTATTATCGTGGCTTTTTTCCACCATATTCTTTGGCAGGTATCTAACGCATGGTCAGCAAGACCAGAGTGGCTGTATTGGTGAAACCAGATGTAGGCCTTGTGTTCTGAAATTCTGATATTTGCTGTCCTGCCTGTTTGGCCAAAGTAGGACAGCTTACAGCTGCAAGGGACCTGGTATACACCAGGTAGGTCTGGGGGGGGGGTGGTCTTTAGTAGAGCGGATAAGGGATGCCAATTTTCTATATGGTCTGTAACAAGAAGTTAAATCATGTTTTTTTAGGATTTTTGTAATTTTTTCTGAGGTGCCTTCGATATAGGGTATGGTGATGGATTTAGAGTAATCCTTGTTGTGAGGGGGGAGGGAGGGCGGTTGTGGTTTACTGGTTTCAATATTTCTTGGATTTTTTTGGGGGAGGGGTAGCCATTGGATGAGAAAGTGTTGAAAATGTGGTTTAGTTCTGTGGTTAGGGCATTGTCATTTGAACAGATAAGTTTAGCCCTGTTGTGTAGTGTCTTAATGACTCCATATTGTTGCGAGGAGGAGTGGTGGGATTGTTGATGAATGTATCTGCTTGTATGGGTGGGTTTTCTATAGACTGAGAAAACCAAGGTTCCTTCAGGCTGGTGGGTGACTAGTGTGTCTAAGAAAGGAAGGCAGTTGTTTTTTTCCTCTTCCAGGGTGAATTTGATTCTGGGGTGTTGGTTGTTTACGTGTGTTAAGAAGGAGAGGAGTGCATCGGAGCCATGTGGCCAAATAGCGAAGCCAAATAGTTGGTTTTTGTGAGGCAGAGTTTAAGGCTTTCTCTTCAAAAGTCTCCATATAAAAGTTGGCCAAGGGTGGGGAAAGTGGAGAACCCATAGCTGTCCCCTCTATTTGTTTGTAGAATTTTCCTTGCCAAACAAAATAGCCTGAGTTCATTGTGAACTAAAATAGGGCTGTGATATATCGGGAGGAAATTTAGCTTGGATTAGCTCTAAGGATTCTTTCAGTGGGACATTTGTGAATAAGGAGGAGACATCAAAACTGACCATTACGTCAGTGTGTTTGATTGTGAGGTTTTCTATGCCGGCTTTGAAGTGTGCTGAGTTTTTTTATGTGTGAAGGTGTGTTGCCAGTATAGTGTGAGAGAGCTTTGGCCAAATGTTTAGCTAGTTTGTATGTGGGGGAATCAATGCCATCAACTATGGGACGTAATGGCACATTTTCCTTATGTATTTTTGGGAGTCCATAAATATGGGGGCATATGGAGTTAAATGGTTTTAATTTGTTAGTGATTTCCACAGGCCAAGAAGTGACCTTCTTAAGGAGCCTTTGGAGTTTGTGAGTTGGTAGGATTGTACTCGATAGGGAGGTAAGTAGCCCGATCTAACAATAGAGCTTTTAGCTTACCTGTGTAATCTTTTGGTTAAGCAATACTGTGGCATTTCCTTTATCAGCTTTGGTGATTATTATTTTCTTGTTTTTCTTTAATTCTAGTAGAGATTTAATTTCCTTACTGGGCATGTTGGCTTTTGGTGCTTTAGCTTTGGTCAGAACACAAGCCACATCCAGTCTAATATCGTTGGCGACATGGCTTGGAAGGTGCCATATCCCGCGTTCAATTTGTATCATAATATCTTCTGGGCGCAATTGCGAAGTTGTGGCCACGTGTGAGGGTGTCGAGTGCTTCAGGTTTCACACTAAATGACGAAAGGTTGACTACCATTTCAGTAGGAAGTTGTGGTTTCGAGATCAAGTTCTTTTTTAAATTTTTTGATGTGTCGATCTCATACTTTTTTTAATTCTTTCTCGCTGCAGTGCACGAGATGTCGTATAAAATAGACCAAATTTTGTGGTTTAAGGTGCTTGAAAGGTCATCTTCGAGTGCCTGTATAGCTAAGTTAGCATCATTCAGGAAACGGCGAGTCATAGTGATTTGTTAAAACCAGTTTTAAGTTATGGATCTGAGAGTGGGATTCGAAAAAAACATTTTATCGAAGATTAGCTACATTTCAGTAGGAAGTTGTGGTTTCGAGATCAAGTTCTTTTTTAAATTTTTTGATGTGTCGATCTCATACTTTTTTAAATTCTTTCTCGCTGCAGTGCACGAGATGTCGTATAAAATAGACCAAATTTCGTGGTTTAAGGTGCTTGAAAGGTCATCTTCGAGTGCCTGTATAGCTAAGTTAGCATCATTCAGGAAACGGCGAGTCATAGTGATTTGTTAAAACCAGTTTTAAGTTATGGATCTGAGAGTGGGATTAGAAAAAAACATTTTATCGAAGATTAGCGACCAGAGATATAAGAGTCCTGAGAAAAATTAGGGATATGAACAGATTGCATCTATCACAGAATCATATTAAAAAGGAAGGAACTTGATATTCAAGGATGTATGAGCAGGGTAATCTAGGTAGTATGGTCACTTAAAGAGAATGAGAGAGAAACATTATCAAATCAAGTGTGTTTAGTGCCATGATTGCAGCAAAAAGATCAAGAGAAAGATTTAGATCTAAGTGGATTGAATCAGTCAGAAGTGCTTTAGAAAACTGAAATATAAAATATGACAGCATTGGAGTGCTGACAAGTAATCGACTAATTCAAAGCAAAATTGTTGATAGCCAATTAATAATAATGTAAACTTGTAACTAAAAATATTTAATTATAATTTTCTGTGCTGACACCAGTGCAGCTATCCATATGCCACAAGAGGAACTTTCCGCTATGCTGAATGCTAACCTTTGGACGATCCTTTTAGACATCTCACATGCATTAGCTGCCAAGGAATTCACAAAAGTAAAAAGTTGTCACGTTAAAAAGTTCGGAAAATTCACCAGTGCCTGAAAGACTGCCCGAAAACAACGTGGTTAATCTGTCCACCACTATCCTCGAAGCAGTTGGCATCAGTGCACTCAGTTGTGGCCAAAACTTTGCCGCTGTGCCCAGACACATACTGACCAAAGATTTCACGATCCAGATCGAGTGTGGAATCTACAACCTTCCTGTCAGTGAAGCTAACAATATTAGATTTGACAAAACCAACATGCTATTGCAGGTAAAACCTCCTGCAAGTAACCTGTCCAACATAGAATATAAAGCCCTTCTACATCTCAGAAATAAAAAAATAATAATCCTGAAAGCGGAGAAGGGCAATGCTACTGTCATTTCAAGCTATACAGATTAATTAATAATGATCATCTTTCTTAAAAACATGATCCAATTACTATCAACTAACTTATAACACCACCTACACACACAGATCACAACTATCCATAGACTGCTAAAAAATGTCACCACCTTGCTAGCAGATGTGACCAAGAAACTAAAACCCTACAATTCAATACGCCCCTCTCCCCATCTGTATTTATGGACTTCCAAAAATCCACAAAGAGGATGTACTGCTACGCTCTATTGTAAATTGTATAGAGTTACCTGCCTATAAACTAGCTAATCATTTAGCCAGACTGCTCTTTTGTACTGGCAATACCTCATCACATTCTAAAACTCAGGACATTTTAAGTACAGTATACAAGACCTCACCCTCCACAACACTGCCTTAATGGTCAATTTTGATGTTTCCTTATTCACAAATATTACACTTAAGGACATATGGCTTTTATCCAAGTAGAATTTCTTCCCAATATTTTCTGTTCATGAACTTGGGCTATTTTATTTCACAAGGAAAATTCTACAAACAAATAGAGGGTACAGCGCTCTCTTAAACCCACTATTTGGCTATGTAATATGGATGATGAGTGTGTAATTTGGCAGCATGGCCAGGACACTTTCCTATTCCATTTGAACAGGATCCAATTCACAACAGAAATAGGAAGTAACAGCAATCTGCCTTTCCTAGTCATCCTAGTTACAATCTGGAGAAATGTAAAGGCATGCATTTTGGGAAAAATTGATTACATGCCATGTGTTACATTGATGGCACTTTATTCCAGGAAATAGATGAAGCTAGAGATTTAGAGGTGGTGGAAGATAGAAAGTAAAAGTTTAGAGGACATATTGCTAAGGTAGCCCTAATCACTTGGCTATCGAAAACACATTGACATGTAGAGATAAAGAAGTTGTTATTCCTGTTTATAAGACCATGATACATCACCATCTGGATTACTGTGCTCAGATCTGGGCTCCTCAGTTTCTTGGTGAATGAGGAAGCAGTGGTGAAGATTCAGAAGTGAGTAACCAAGATGGTGAGCGGTCTGTAGAATGTTCCTATGTAGATAGATTGAGGGTTGCAGAAGTTGGTTGATAGGAGAAAAAGAGGGGATATGATAGAAACATTTAAGTTACTTATAGGATTGGTTTATATATTGGTTTATTAATGGTTTATAGGATTGATGCAGGGTAAATGTTTCAGCACTTACTCAGAAGGGCCAGAACAGGAGATCATCCCTGGAAGTTGAATAAAGGTGTGGTTAGTAAGGGTGTGAGGACTAGATTTTTTGCTTGGAGAATTGTGAATGAGTGGGATCGGTTGCCAGAGTCAGTTGTGAGTTCTTTATCTGTTAACAGGTTCAAAGAAAAGTATGATAGATTGAGTGGATATTTTGGGTCGACCATGATGAGCCTTCAAACTCCATCGAGGTGCTTGTATAATAATAATAATAATAATATTTTATTTAGGTTTTTCTTCCCAAATACAGTGATGTTTCTATTGTCCAAATATCAATTAACTGACACCTCGTATAACGAGTTACAAATTTTCAGAGTTGTTTAGTTCTGTGGTTTGCCATCAGGGGTATAATGTTGCAAAAATCAGTTGTGATTGCCTATGTGTGCTTTTGTTTTGTGTATGTAGCTTTTCATGAAGAATGATAATTGCAGCTCTTCTGCTTTTTTTTTAATTTTTTTATTTTAAACATGATTTATTTATATTTTCATCCGTATATTAGAAAGGGTTAAAACTATATCACAGTGCATGTGAGATATTTTTTTGTTTTCTTTCTTGGTAATTTTGATAAATGTAACACTGTTCTTTAAAGGTACCTGTGGCGTGACTATAAACAATAAATTGCATGATAATAACCACAGTAATTAACTTTAATGAAATGAAAGTACAGATATTTCGTACTGAAAATAACAGTACATCATCAAGTGCATAGAAAAAAGCAAATCAAAGAAACAGGAATACAAAGTACTTACAGCAGTCTGTGGTTTACCAATTAAAAACTGTTACCGCTTGCTAGAAATTAATGTTAATAAATAATATTATTGAAAACTATTTTTGTTGGCTACATAAAATAAGAATCTCCCAAACTGTTGGGAGAGAGAGACAATCATTCTGATTCAGATTTGGCCAATGTAAAAGGGCTTTGCAACTTTCTTTGAAAAGGCATTGGTGAATTTAAACCTGCTTCTATGGAGAGGAAGAGCTTTCTCCCATTAGATATCGTGTTTAGCTTCAATACTATGTTATGCCAGACCAGACTTTTGAGGTTTCTTTACTTCCTGAAATATCTGTACTCTCATTTCATTAAAGTTAATTACTGTGATTATCATATAATTTATTGTTTAAATGTAATACTATAATGCTATTCTGTTATTGGTTGCTCTTAGAATAAAAGGTTTAATTTTCACTAATATGACTCAACTTTCTGTATAACTGCATCACTAAAAATCCTGAATCATTGTTTTTTTTTCTGTCTACTTTTTAGATGCCCCAATCCTAAAGCATTCTTTATACTTGCTTTCACTTACTTAACAGAACCATTCAGATGAATGAGTATATTTGTATTGTGATTCTTTTGTGATTAGTTATGCTATTATCTTCATGTTTGCTTATCCCCCTCCCCCAGACTAAACTCCACATTTTTAATGCAATTCACCTCTTTTTTAACACCACTTTAATCATACTTTGCTTTCATAAAAATCGGCCCTTTGTTCTATTCGTTAATTACCTCTAAATGTAATTATAGGCAGAGGATTGGTGATAGAAAGATATAAGTAGGTGAAAGAATTTTACAGGGATAGATGTAAAGGAGTTTGTTATATGTTGGGAGAGGGGGAAAGAACTAGAGAACATTTATGAAACTTGAATAAGAGTTCGCTTGACAGAGAAGTGATTAGTATATTTTTCTCTAGTGAGGGAATATGTTGCTAGGATATGATTGGCAATTTGTGACCTAGATAGTTATTTCTGTAAAGTATTTACTATTACTTTATTAAATGTAAATATTTGATTGATATAAATAGCCGATTTTATGTAGAATGGGTCTTCCATGATGAATGCTGGATTTTGTATAGGCAGTGGCAAAGTAATAATAAGATTGTCAGATGTCCTGTATGAGGTAAAATGAATAGAGTGATTGAGGTATTGGATATGAGGAGTAAGCAAGCAAAAGAGTTGGTAGTGGTATTAGGGATAAATGACTTGACTGGGAACAAGGAACACATAAGATTGGATATCAGGAGGTTGTTGAGAAGGATAAAAGATAATAGTGTGATAGGAAAGGTAGTCGGTGTGTTGCCCAGGTATGACAGTGATGAAATGAGGCAGAGAGCAAAGATTGTGAATGATGTGTTAGTGGAAATGTGTGAGGAGAAAGGAATGCAATTTGTTAATGTGTGGAATGAGTTTGAAGGATGAGGTGAACTGCTGGAAGGTAGAGAAATGAGTGAAGAGAATGAATCTGATTAAGTAAGAAATGATGTGAAAGAGCAGGACAGCAAGAAAGGAGGGATTGAAGTGGTGGTTATGAATGAAGAAGTGGATAGCATGAGTATAGAGAATGAGAGAACAAGTGCGCAAGACAAACAGGGAAAAGGGAAGTCTCAGGGTGGACAGGGGAACACAGTGTGAGAAAGGTTGATACTCCAAGAGGATGTTAATGTATATGTAGACAAAAAGAGAAGGGGTGACTTGGGATCAAGAGAAAATAGTTGGATTTGAAGAAGGTTCTAAGATGAATAAGGAGAAAATGAAATGGCTTGAGTTAAATATAGATCCAAGAATGAGCTGTTATGTTTGTATACAAATGCTTAGTGGAAATGTGTGAGGAGAAAGGAATGCAGTTTGTTAATGTGTGGAATGAGTTTGAAGGATGAGTTGAACTGCTGGAAGGTAGAGAAATGAGTGAAGAGAATGAATCTGATTAAGTAAGAAAGAAGGCAAATGAAATTATTATTAATGTTTATTATTAACATCACATATACAAATTATACATATTATACTATTCAACTTGTATAATTATGACAATATTTCACAATACAATTCAAAGCACAGTACAATGCTACAAAATAAAATTCAAGTATTACTATCATATTCTGTTGGTACTAACACTTATTATGGCTATTATTTTATTATGGTTAATAAAAAGTTTTCTCATATATGCAAGTAGAATATAATATATTTCAAATGGTTTCAAAGTTATGATAAGTAATTGGTTTAGAGTAATGTAAGTTAGTTAATGCAAATATGTGTAACCAAGGGCCGTAGCCATACTGATTACTAGAAAAGTAATTAGCTTAAAACAGACACTGAGAGTCTGGGGACCGCATCTAAGAGGGCTCCCTTACCAGTTTTATAATAATGTACGTGTTGATATTTTAATTCCTAATTGAATGAACCAATTTGTAAATCAATACCTTAATTGGTTATGATATATGAGTTATAGTGATCTCTTATACTATATGTTTAAAATAATTGTCAACATTCTTTAATCCCATAAGGTAGTTTCTCAATCTTTTTCTGAATACATATTCTGAGGTTATAGATTTAATTTCATTCCGAAGTTTATTTAATTTCATTCGAAAGCTGCTCGTCGCAATGTACTCGAAAGATTTATGAAAAATTTCTTTGTTAGCCTTAGGTACTTCGAGCGTGTTTCGACCGCAGCGCAATCCATAGTCTACATTATATACCAAGAAACTTTCAGTGTTTCTTTTTGCATATAATAGACAACCATAGAGATATAGTTTCTGAAATGGTAGAATATTATGAATGATATACAGATCATTGGTTGAATGTGCAAAGTCGGTAGTAGTTATGGCTCTAATTATTCTGTTTTGTGTTCTTATTAACGGAAACAGATTGTTATAATAGTCTCCTCCCCAACAGGTAATGCTATATTGCAGTGAAGAATTTACCCAGGAATAGTATAAACATCTTAAGAATGCTGCATTTACAAATTTTTTAACATAATATATTCTGTTAATTATGAACCTAAACTTATTTGTTAAGAAAGTGGTTGGGAGTTCCACTTCAAATTGCTATCGATATGGAGGCCCAAATACTTGACGGTTTTTGTTTTTTTGATTAAGCTACATTTACAATTTAGAGTATCACTACATTTCCTTTCATGCCATTTTATAGTTATACTGTGATCTAATTTGTCTGTTAATGTAAAGTACATATATATCTCGTTTTGTCGGTATTAATGTTAAATCCATTGTTGCTAAACTATATACTTAGTTTTAACATATCAATTAATCCGATTTTTTAGATTTTCAAGGGTTATTTCGGTGTATACTAAAGACGTATCATCAGCAAAGGATATCATTTTGCCAAAAAGTTTGTATTTACATAGATCATTAACATATATTATGAATGGTTGCATTAATTAAGTCTGTTCACCCAAAAAATTTTTGAATAAGTGAGACATGGTTGGATGAAGATGACATCCTGACAGGAATAGAGATGGAAGAGTATGATGTGTTTTGTGAAGATAGAAAGGGTAAAATGGGAGGGGGAGGAGTGTGATGGTGAAGAAAGAGTTATGTTCATACAAGGCAGCAATGCAAGAGGGAAATAGTGCCAGTAGTTTCGAGGCAGTAAGGCATGAGATAGAGGTGAATAGAAAGAAATACTTAGTCGGATGCTATTATAGACCTGGTAATGTAGATGGTAGTGACTATGAAATGTATAATCAAATTAGCCAAGCAAATAAGAAAAGGATGATCATTATGAGAAATTTTAATTATGACAATATAGACCAGTCTGATGAGATAGCAACTGGAAGTAAAGAAATTGAGTGTTTGAGAGACAACTACCTCAGGCAGTATGTAACAGAGGGCACACATGGATTGAGGTGTCAAATCATCCTCCAGTTGCTGAGAGTGACCATGAAGTGATTACCTGGGTGGTTGCCAACAGTGGACCTCTTTGAGTAAAGAGTATATGTGAAACTACAAGGCTGGTGATTGTGAGAAGCTCAGGAGATGGCTTGCAGGTGTAGCATGGAATGAGTAGTTAGCTGGAAAGGAGATCAGTGCAGCTTGGGGGATATTCAATGACTGTGTAGTAGAAACAATGTCTGAATGTATTCCAAGGGTCAGAAGGTTAAATAAGGCAGGTGTGAAATGGATGAATAAAGAGAGCATGCGATACAGAGGAAAAAGGCATTATGGAGGCAGCATCAAAGTGGTAAAAGGAATCCAAAACCATCTGAACATGTATTAAACCAAGAATATAATTTCTTGGCATTTTAATTTATAGTATAACCAAGTGGAAAAACTTCCAACATCTATCTCTAATCCAGAGTATTTTAATAATGTGTGACACCTTTTTGCTACTCGTATATGGAAATATGACTCCTGCATTACATCAACCTTGGTATCATTTCTGGGTCTCTCTCCCACCAATGAGACCTCAATAAAAGTCGAAACCAGTCTGGATAGTGACCCCTCCCATAATGCATAGCGTTATACGTGTCCGTAAGGATATGTGCTTTGCATTATGGGATACTAAGGTAACTGATGTGTCATTAGCTTCTATATATGAGTTGCTGAGTCCTGAAATTACTTCAGTTGCAAACTTTGTTTGCTTACACTTGGATAAAGGATTAAACCAAGAATATAATTCTTAGCATCTTTAATTTAGATTACAAAGTTAATTTAGAGAAGTCTGGCTGTTAGGTCTTTAAAATGAATCCCAGATCTTTGGTAAATTAATGCAGCCATACTTGTTGAGATTGGGAAAGTAATTGTAGAAACATTATTATTACACCCCCATGGAATTGGCAGACATTGTGGGAGTTTTATTCAACTGACAACATATTTATTTGTAGTGAATCTTAAAATCTTTAACACTCCCTACATTAACAATAATGCATTCCATTCACTCAGAATTCTCCATGTAAAAAATCTACTCCTCGCGTCCTAATGCTTTATACAGTGGCACAACTACCTTCTTATCCTTACATGTCAGTGTACTTCTTATCATAGTAGTACTGCATTTTGCAGTCTTTGCAACATTTGTAATATGCCTTCTAAATTTCAGTCTACTCAACCATCACTTTCAAAACTCATCCACTTCATGAAGTACGGTGCCATCAATATAGTACATAGCCTTATATTTCTGCATGCCAAAATGCAACACCTTGCACTTATTAATATTGAAACTACGACCCCACTGCTTTGTCCAAGTCTATTCAAATCTGCTTGGAGGGAATTAACATCAGCAAACAACTGAAGATACCCAGTCAGTTCACGTGATATATAATTTACAAACAAGTTAAACAACTGGGGCCCAATAACAGAACTCTGGGGAATGCCACTGGTTACCCTCCTTTTGTTGAGACACTGCTCCATCATACACAACTGGATGGTATTGTTCAGAGAGCCAGTCACCAATCCATCTACTCAATATACTATTTATTCCCATCCACTACAGCTTGTGTACAAGCTGCAGTGAATGAATGTTCTTGCCAAGTCCAAGAATATCACTATATATGATTCTCTCATATCTAGCACACTCATTACCTTATCATGAAATGCAAATAAATTGCTAAAACAAGAACTACCATTTACAAATTCATGCTGACCATAATAAAGAATGCTATGTCTATCGACTCAATCTTGTATTTTGTTTCTCTCCATTATCTTGTCTATAACTGCAGATGTATGTTCTGGTCTGTAATTGGAAACTTCTGGTCCTAGAATCATGCTTGTGGAGTGATGCTATTTTGCCTTCTTTCCAGTCCTTGGGAACCTTATCCACTGCAAGACTTTCATTAAATAACCAGGTCAAGAACATAACTGACTGTTATGCGCATTCCTGAAAAATGTGTTGTGATATGTCATCCATTCCCACAGCCTTATTAATATCTAAACCAATCAACATCTGATATACCTGAATCTTTCACTTCCAATCCACCTAATATTTGTCTTCCTTTTACATCATTTTACATGTTTTACATCATCATTTACACTAGTATAATATATGCTGATAAAGAGCTCATTCAATCATTCCACTGTATCCTTTGCAATTGCTATTCTGCTGCCATGACTATCCACCAATGTCAACCTGCCATAATTATTCTTTCTCGTGCTTGCTATATAGCAGAAAAATTCCCTTGAGCCTGACCAGCCAATCTCCTCTCATACTGCACCTTTTCCTTCTTTACCATGCTCACCACCTTCCTGACCTGCAATTTATACTCTTCATGGATCTGATCGCCACCAATTGTCTTGTACCCCCTTCATAACCCTTTCTTTTCAAACACAGCTTGCTTGATTTCACTGTTCATCCATTTTATTCCTACTCTATTTACTCGCCTAAACGTTGGAATGAAGTTATACATTGCTTGTGTCAGATAATGTCTTTTGAATTTCCATGCACTGTCAACATCTTTTCTGCACTGCTCTCATCTACCCAATATATATCATCTACCCAGTATTGATGCTAGTTGACTCCAATGCTTATTATAATTCCACATGTATCCTTTTTTGGCAGTAACATTCTCTTGTTTCACCACTTCCCAAACAAGTACCTCATGATCACTCTCACCAACTGTATTTTTTTCCTCTTGTTGTTGTTTATTCTGTGAGAAAGTGACTAAGTATTGCTAGTGAATTTTTGCATATAGCGGCTTAAGTATATTTCATGTTGGAAATTATCTTAAGAAGTTCTTCAGAGATAAACAGAGTTAAACACCTGAGACAAAAGCCCTTATCAGAATAGCAATTACTTTCTGATACTTATTCCAGTCATAAAATATCTTGTCCTATTCAAATTTTTTCATGCTATCCCCACTTTTTTTCAATCAACTTCAGACTTATAACAGGTAGAGTGGTGGTCCCACATCAGGCAATATAATTCATCTACCACCTAAGATGATAAAGTTAAATTATTATTGTTATTATCGTCATCAACAAAGATCTTCAGGAAATCAGGGACTTATCGAGGGAGGCCACATATCACCACATCAACTGTCAAACCTTTTCTTAAATTCATTCACACCACTTGCAGCTCAACACATTTAATCTATTTAATCTATTTAAATAGATTAATCTATTTAAAGGTATGCCATTCTAATCACACACCACTCTGTGAGAGAAAAATCTAGCTCTCATCCTTGAATGCATTCATTCTCATCATCCTCTTTCTACCCTCCATAAAATGAAAAATTCTATCTTCGTTTTCGTATATGATCCTTTCAGAAGTTTTTAGGTGTCTATCACATCCCCCTCTTTCTCCACACTGTCCTTTGTTCCATCTCCACTAGACTGTATCACCTCATGACCCACAAGATCAGATCTATGTACACCACATGAGGTCATGAAAGGCAAAATAACATCTTTATGTCAATGTTTCTTTAAGCATTGCAGTTATCCTCAGAGTTGTATTTGCAGTCTTTGCTATATGACCACTAAACTTCAACATCTTACTAACTCCAAGTTCCCTAGTCAGATCAGTTGTTTTCTAGCATAATCCAACCAATATAATATGCTGTTGGATATCTCATCACACGAAAGTCCATAAATTTACATTTTTTAACATTGAGCCGACAACCATTTTCACATGCCCACAAGTTCAGCCTATTCAATTCATTCTACGAGTACTGCATGTCATTTGCATTCCTGATTACTCTACCCAGCTTTGCATCATCAGCAGACAACTATATGTCAAATCCTTCCTAATGTCATTAATATAAATTAAGTAACATTATGCTGATGCTTGATCCCTGGAGTGCATTGCTGGTCACCTTAAATCTTGCATGTACACACACTAACCATACGCCACTTTTTGTTATCTGTCAGTCACCCATCTCCTTATCTAATCTATTAGTTTATATTGCAGTCCCATATTATGCCTGGTGTGTCTATATTGCAATGTATCTGTGCACTCCAATATTGCTATATCAGTAAAGAGTACAGAATTCATTCCCAAAAATTGTTTCAGGTATGGGAGTGACCACACGACATCCAGTCATGATGATAAAGCAAAATTCTTGGGTACTACAATTTCCTATTCCCAAAGATTAAAAATTGTCAGAAATTTAGAAACCTTAGCCACTGCTGTATAAAAGGGGGAGTGTGATAAATGCATGTTAGATTGAAAAGCATGCACTTGTTAGCCTAAGCCTCCATACAGTATCAATCAATAAGATAGTTGTACAGCTATATCTTATGGATGGATACTATATTATATCTTGGTCTGTGCTTATCAGCCATTGGGGTATGAAATAAAAAATCAGGTTTATGGACAAAGGCTTATACATGATTCATGATTGCATACATCATATTGCAGAACAACAAAAACCTAATTCTGGTTCATGCGTTTTGTGACTCCTACTCTTCTAGAAGGTTGTAAACTTATAATACTGAGTACCATGGATGGGCTAAGGTTTTTTGTTTAATTAGTTAATTTTTTTATATATTTTATGCCATCATCAATTTCCTGATATGTGCCTTCAGTGGGTATATAGGCTACTGTGACAGTACTGCCAGATTAAGTTTACATTATTTCTAATATCTTATCAACAGTTTTTCTCCAAATTAGTCTACTAGTCTTGTCAGCACACCAATATTGTTTATATATAATATTTGGTCTTCTAGGACACTTCTTCTGAATGCATCAATCCACCTAGATGTTTGCGCATCAATAACCTAGAAAAAGACCTAGAGAAATCTCTCCCCCCCCCCCTTACCATCTTGGTACCAAACATCAAGAGCAGCAGCAGATTCTAAAAACAGTCTTTCTCTTCTAAATTTACTATAACGGAGCATGATGTTTTTTCCATTTGATTATGTAAGGCAAGATTGACCATAGTCATGACTGCAAATGTATTTTTTATGACCTACCAGATGGTAGCTGATCTTCCTGTCTGTCCATAGTAGACATTCTTGAAGGAACAAGGAATTCTGTATACATCTGGAACTGAGAGGGGAAGGGAATTTGTCTTTAGTGGAGCAGATAAGTGTTGCTAGTTTTAAGTGAGTTGAAAGTGGTGCGAAGATTGTATTTCTTTAAGATTCTGGATATTTTTTCTGATGTGCCTTGGATATAGGGCATGGTGATAGCATTACTAAAATCTTTCTAAAGAGAAAGTTGTGGATTAGGGGAATAATTGATTATTATTTTTTTTTTATATTATGCGAACTGTAGTCTATGATTGAGTTCTGTTGCAAGAGAGGTCTCATTCAAACAAAGGTTATAAGTTCTATGGGTAAGTGTTTTTAGGACAACATATTGTTTAGAGGAGGGAAAGTTTGCGAATGTATCTGCCTGTGTGTGAGTGGGTTTCTTATATACTGAAATGGACAGATTACCGTTAGGTAATCAGGTGACCAAGGTGTCTCGAAATGCCAGACTATTATTAGTTTCTTTTTCCATAGTAAATCATATTATAGGGTGAAGGCTATTGAGATGACATAATGACACAGAAAACTATCTTATGTGCCTGGGCCATGAGATGAAATAGAAATGACATCATCATATATGTAACTCAACTAATAGAAGGTTTGAGAGAGGCCGAGTCAAGAGCTTGTTTATAAAAATCGTCTATAAAAAAATTGGTGGGTGGGTGTGAGATGGAAGACCGCATAGAGGTACCATCTAGCTATTATAAATTTTGACCTTCCACCAAAAATAACCAGAATGGATAGCAAAGGAAAAGAGATCAATGATACAAAGGGGGAATTTATATAAGCGGATATTAAATCCAGCATTATTTCAAAGCCAAATGTAGAAACTATTAAAGTTTTGTTTAAAAAAAAAAAAAAAGAAAAGTTGACCAGAGAGCTTATGGGAATACACTTGCCAGCATTCATGAGTTGCCTTAACGAAGACCACTTAGAAGACATAAACACTGCCCAAGCTTCTCTATATTCACCTTCTATTGGTCCATTTTGATAAGGTTTCACTGCCCTGACAGCTGTCTTTAACTGGTTGGTTCTCCTCAGAGACCAGGCAGAAACCACAACACAGCAAAAACTCGTTTAGTACTAAGGAACTTGAAATGTCGGAGAGGTGTTTTTTTCGTAAGCGAATTCTCGGTTGGTGCATAAAAGCATTTACTAAAATAAAGAGCCAAAAGGCTTCAGTTCGGCAATGCAAATTATAGGGGGATTTTTTTTTAACAGTAATAAGGTGTCATGTTAGTGATCAGTGAGGTGATGTCAAAACTCACTAGGGTATCAGTATCATTAACAATTATATTTTCAATGTAGCTTTTAAAATGGGAAGAATTTTTTATGTATGATGTGGTATGACCAGTAAAGGGGGGGTGGGAAGAGATTTTGCTAACTATTTCGATAATCTATTGCAGGAAGAATCGTTGGTATCTACTATGGGTGGTGTGTGGGGAGTGAGGGAGATTGGGTATTTAGTAGAGCTGGGTTGATAAAGTAATGGTCACTTCCAATTTCCAATCCTCTGTACATTCATGTATCTTGATACATGAGTGTACAGATGTTGATGATATCACTATCAATAATGATGTAGTCAATGAGGCTTTTTCCTATTTTTGTGTCTTCTCTCTGTGAGAACTTGTGCACATCTTTATGTTGAAACATGGTGTTAGTAATGACTAGTTTGTGTCCTAGGCAGAAGTGCAGTAAATTCTTACCATTACTATTAGCTTTGACCTCTTCTCCAAATTTTCCCAAAATGTTTCTATATGCCTGGTGGGATTCATTTCCTACTGTGTTCAGATTTCCAACAAGGACCACTTTTTCCCATTTTCTTTATGTTAGCTGCCTTCCAAAATTCCTCCACTAATTCTTTAGAAGAACCTTCTGTGGGACCAAAGGCACAAATAAATTTCATTGTCCATATCCCCATTTTTAAGTTTGCCCACATAACTTTACTTGAAATTGCCTTCCAATCAAGAAGTTTATCTTCATGTTTAGTATCGAATGCTATTGTTACTCTTTCCTTTACTTGATCGTTATTGCCTGAAAATAACATATTATACTGATTATTTATTCTAGTAGCAAGGCTTATACGTTGGTCACACATAATTGGTGATTAGTTTACGGAATTAACAACGCATATGAAGTATATTAATTAAAGGTAACTTTAATGAATAACTTCTATATTTCGGCAACATCACATTGCCATCTTCAGGAACATAAAGATATGGTATATGCACGCAGGCACTAACACAAAGCAAATGAGGAAGAAAGCAAGAAACTAATATTGTTCCTAAAGTCCTAATGGTGCCCTCTGGCAGGCTAATTTGGTAGTCTTGGCAGTTGGGCTGAAGTTCTCATAATGTAAGTCTCCCAAATTTGGGGTAGTTTCATGCACCCAAATTTGTTGAGGTTAGGAACGTTTTTTAGAGCTGCTGAAGATTCTTTGAATAATCTTTCGTATTTAAACTTGCTGCTATGAATTATTTTTGTTTTCTTCCAACGAATTTTATGGTGGGTATCTAAGGCATGGTCTGCCAGCCCAGAGCGGCTGTACTGGTGAAACCGGATGTAGTCTTTGTGTTCTGAAATCGTGATATTTGTTGTTCTGCCTGTTTGGCCAAAGTAGGACAATTTGCAGCTGCAAGGGACCTGGTATACACTAGGTAGGTCTAGGGGAAGTGGTTGGTCTTTGGTAGAGCGGATAAGGGATGCCAACTTTTTATATGGTCTGTAACAGGAAGTAAGGTCATATTTTTTGAGGATATTGGTTATTTTCTCAGAGGTGCCCTGTGGATGTAGGGGATGGTGATAAACTTGGTGTAATCTTTATTGTGGAGGGGGGGGAGGGGGGTTGTGGTTTACTGGTTTTAGTATTTTTTGGATTTTTTGGGGGTTATAGCCATTGGCTAAGAAAGTGTTGAGGATGTGGTTTAGTTCAATAGTTAGGGCCTTGTCATCTGAGCAGATTAATTTTGCCCTGTTATATAGTGTTTTTATAACCCCATATTGTTGTGAGGGAGGGGGGGGGACTGCTGGTGAATGTATCTGCCAGTATGGGTGGGTTTTCTGTGAACAGAGAAAACCAAAGATCCATCAAGCTGGCGGGTAATTAAAGTGTCTAGGAAAGGGAGGGTGTTGTTTTCCTCTTTTTCTAAGGTGAACTGGACTCTGGGGTGTTGGTTGTTTAAGTGTGTTAGGAAGGAGTGGAGTGTGTCTGAGCCATGTGGCCAAATAGCAAACACATCATCCACATAATGAAGCCAAATAGTGGGTTTTTGTGGGGTGGAGTTTAAGGCTTTCTCTTCTGCGTGCGCATGCCATATCTTTATGTTCCTGAAGATGGCAATGTGACGTTGCCGAAATATAGAAGTTATTCATTAAAGTTACCTTTAATTAATATACTTTAAATACTGATTATTTAGTAAGATCTCACCTGCTTTTGTCTTCTTTGTCTCAGTCCACGTAGTATTTTTCCAATTCTTCTTCTGCAAGTTTGATTTCCTTTCCATTAATACTTGTTATATTGATGGTTCCTGTCTTCAGTTATTCTGATGTTGGGTTTATTCTTATTCTAGATGTTGAGTTAGAGCTTGTTCAAGTAACCGAATTTTCACTGTTCACCTGAACAAAAACAACAGGTGCCTTGTTTAACCAGCTGGCATGTAATCTCATCAAGTTGCACTATCATATGCATCCTATGTTACTCATCAGATAATTAAATCCAATTATTTATTATATTTCCAATTATTTTTGTGCATAATTTTAATGCAGCACAGAGCAGATTTATTTGTTTAGTTCTCTGGATTGTCCTGTCCTGTTGTTGTCCTGTCTCCTCTCTCTCTCTCTCTCTCTCTCTCTGTATGTGTGTTGTCTTAATTAGTTCTAAAATTTGTTTTGGTATGTTTCTCATTTTTAATGTGGCTATTAATTCTTTTAGTGTACTCCATGAAATGCTTTAGTTAAATCAGTAAAACAGATGTGACAGGTCTATTATATTGTAATGATTTCTCTATTAATTGCTTTAATTATTTATTATATTTGTGCATAATATTAATATAATGCAGAGCAGATTTATTTGTCTAGCTAGTTCTCTGGATTTGACCTGTCTCCTTTCTTAAAGAGTATTGTTAAGCTCTCTCACCAGTCATTTGATATTATCTTTCTTTAAATAGTACTTATTTAGAATATCACATAGGTCTTTTGCTAATTGTTTCTGCATATTTTAATAGGTCCTTCTGTCTATTCCTCTAGCTGATTGTCTGTTTTTTAGTTCTTTAAGAGTTTGTACAAAATCTTTTCTATTATTTCAAAAGTTGTGTTATCCTCTTCATGAACATCATTATCTTTGATAATATTATCTTTATTCTTTTCTGTGTATTGATTTGAAAAGTAATCATTCCATCTCAAAGATTTGTAACTTTTATTCTTTCATTTAGCTCTTTGTTTTGAATTTGTATTATTCTCCAGATTCTTCTTTGAGGATCATAAAAATTATGCTGTAAATCTTTGGAGTAGCTATTCTAATATACCAGTTAAATTTTCCTTATGTTTATCCAACCTTCAAGAGATCGATCCTTCAATTAAACAACTCTTGCATGTCAAACAACTTCTGTTAGAACACCATGTAATCGTACTTCAGTTATCCAGCCCTTCAATTATGAGGACAGTGAGTTCTGATAATTGAAGGATCAAATAAATGATATTTACTTTAATTCATATAGTTTTACATTCTTTATATATTGAGGTTCATTTGTTATATTTCATTTGTTTGAAGGTATCTGGCAAATGCAGTTATCCTTTCTTTTTTTAAGCTTTTTACTTCTTTATATCATAGTGTTCATCTTTGATTATTTTTTGTACTAATTGTTTTTCTCCTAATACTTCTTTTTCTGCTGCATTTACAATGTCTTTAAAGGCTCTTCATTTCTCTTCTACCATTGTAGAAGAATTGAATCGAGCGGTCCTCAGTTCAATCCTGTTCGCCCCTTTGCACTTGCTGGCCTGGTTGACTGAGTGGTTAGCATATCCGTTCTCCAGCCAAAAAGCTGCAGGTATGAATCCTGTCGTGGGCATGGATGTTTGTAATTGTCTGTGAAAATACTAGTGGTGGTGGACAGTAGATGGCGTTGGTGTAGAAGATGTGGTTGGTGGATGAGGTTGAGTGGTGGAGATGGAGAGTTGTAGTGCCCTCCCTTGATGAGTCTTGGACTCCCTGGAGGTGTATTTTTTCTTTTTTTGCTGGCCTGGTTAGCATATCCACTCTCCAGCCAAACGGTTGCAGGCTCAGACCCTGCCGTGGGCATGGATGTTTGTGAATGTCTGTGGAAATACTAGTGGTGGTGGCAGAGGGTTGGTGTAGATGATGATGATGAAGATCGTTGTGGTTGGTGAAATGAGTGGTGGAGATGGAGAGTTGTAGAGTAGGTGCCTTCCCTTGATAAGACTTTGGACTCCCTGGAGGTGCTGCATAATAATAATAATAATTTGTTTATTTTTGTTCTTTTAATGTTTCCAGTTTATCTAGCAATCTTTTCTAGTATAGGTATCTTATAGTTTCTTCCTGAAGTAATTCTATTCTGTATTTTGTTCTTCTCTGTATATTGTTTTACTCTTGGATGTCTTTGACATTTTTATTTTTCCAAGAACTAATTTATGGCACTTCCTGTATCTACTGATGTAGAACTCTTACATAAATAATTTTTTCTGGCATGGTTGTTTAATGTATACATTAATAATATGGAAAAGGGGCTGACAGAATCTCTTCTGATGATGCAAGGATAGGCAGGGTAATCAGAGATGCTACTAATATTATTATTATTATTATTATTATACAGGCACCATGGAGTCTAAACAGACAAAGCACTTACAACTGACTCTGACAACCCATTCCACTCATTCACAACTCTTCCAGGAAAAAATCAAGTCCTTGCATCCCTACTAACTACACCTTTGTTCAACTTCCAGGGATGACCTCTTGTTCTGGCCCCTCTAGCCAATTTCTAAAACAATTCCCTTGCATCAATCCTATAAAATCCTTTAAGCAAATCAGATGTTTCTATTATATCCCTTATTTTCCTTTTATCAACCAACTTCTGCAATCCACACACCTTCAGTCTGTCCTCATTCCACAGATCACTCACCATCTTGGTTGCATGTCTCTCTGAATCTTCTCCACTGCTTCCTCATCATCAAGAGACTAGACCTGACCTGAGCACAGTAATCCAGATGTCGATGTATTAAGTAATCTTATGGGCTACCTTAGCAAGTTTTCTAAACTTTATAAATCTCTAGCTTCATCTATTTCTTGGAGCACAGTTCCAATGTGGTATACAGCTAGTAATCTATTTATTCCAAAATGGATAACTTTACATTTCTCCAAATTAAACTGATATCCATTATTTCTTGCCCATACTGACAGTCTATTTAAATTGTCCTGCATGCCGAATATTTCCTTTCAGGTTATTTCCTACATCATTTATGTACAAATTAAACAATAATGGTTCCAGCATTGAACCTTGAGGCACACCATTTGTTATTTGGTTTTGCCTTGATTCTGTCCCTCCGTATACCACTTTTGGATACCTCTCCAGCAGCCACCCTCTTATTCACTTAACTAGTATCATATCTATCCCCCATTTGTTGTAATTTGCATAACAGAGTTTCATGTGACATTCTGTCAAATGCCTTTGCAAAATCCAACAAAATCATCATGTAGCATTTCCTTTATCCAACTCAGCTGTTACTTGATTATGAAAAGTTAGTAAATTACTAAGGCATCACCAACCCTTCACAAAGCCATGTTGTTCCTCATACAGTATCATATTTTTATCTACCCATTCTTGAATTCTCTTTTTGGCCAATTTTTCTAGTACTTTTACCACCAATCCTGATATACTGATTGGTCTATAATTTGCTATTGCAGTCTTAGAACCTACCTTATGCAAGGGAATTATTTTGTCCTTTTTCCACTCCCTTGGAATCTACCAGAGCTGAGACTTTAATTAAAGAGCCTAATCAAAGGCATTGCCAGTTCCTTTGCACATTCTCACAAAACCCTAGTTGATATTCTATCTAATCCCACAATTGTATTTACATTGAGATTCTGCAATATCCTAAGAACCTCCAATTCATCCTCCTCTGTGTCCACATTAGTGTCTGTTGCATAGGTTAAAGCAGTAACTTCAATAGCATGATATACGCTTGCAGAGTGTTCACTCAGTAACTCAACTATTATCTGCTTCTTTCTCCTCATGTCCATCATCACTCATTAAGGTTAATCTTTCATGGTCATTTTTCCTGTTACTTGTCACATAATGAAAGAACTCTTTGGGAGTTCCTTGTCATGCTGGTTACCTTTCTTGTCTGAGGCCTGTACTGTTCTTGAGTTTGTTGTTAACCTTTCTCTTTATATACCTTCCACAGTATTGTCTTCTTCTGCTGTTTGTGCTTAATGATATTACTCATATTACTATCCATCTAACTCCTACCTGATTAACCATCCTTACTTTAGGTGTACAATTTAATATTTCTTCCTCTAGGTGACCCTTAACTATATCCTTTAACTAACATCCTTACCACTGCTCTCTCAAGAAATAAATCACGTCAAGTCTACTGTTATATCTCTATATTTTTCCTATGTTGTTATCTTTAAATTTACTTATTTTGCCTTTATCCTTTATCTTTTACTATTATCAGTTATTCCATTTGCCGACAAATTTATAGTTATTTTATGACTGCGCCAGCCGGCAACTGAATTCTGATATACTATCTTAGATTACTATGAAAAAAGAATGTAGGGATCAAGAGGTTTGCAGTCGTGGTCCCGTTTCTTTAATTACTAATGGATTTCCCTCTGATGCACGGTTCGTGATTTTCCAAGCGGTTTTTCAATCCACAGAAACATTACAGACTCATTTGGTTTACACATAAGAAATACATTTATTTTGGCAAAACATAGAGATACACTTTAGTCAAACTTTCAATTCTAAAAGAGTCTGAGCTCCCCCCCCCTTCTTAAATTAACACATCCAAAAGGTTCTACTCTATAATCTCTTATACTATCAAAATCGCACTCTTCCTTATATATCTATTCTCAGACTCTGTTAATTTCTATTTAGCTGCTCAGTTATCATACATAGAAAATACATATATTTATACAGGCATATTCTATAATCCTGGCATGGATTATATCAGACGTGTTTCGTCTGACAAATTTTACATGAGATAACATTCGTTCTTATATTTAAAACTTTGTTCCCCCCCCCCCCAGAATTTTAGCTATCATTCAAATCTAAACTCAACATAATAACATTAATTTCCTTCTTCCAATATAAATAGTCCGAAGCCTCGGTTCCCTATTCGGCTCGAGCCTAAGATGCCGCTTGTAGACAAAATGTCCAAAGGAAGACAGTTCTTTAAGCACAACACAGAAATTGGCTATTTTCTCAACGTTCAGTTTCTCATTCCTCTCTGGTTACTCTATCTTAATACAAAGGGTTTCAGCTTACCGTTCTTGCTTTATCTGGAAGATTTAGGACCTTCTTAGTTAGATTCTCGGATCTCCTCACCGTATTTTCTTCAATGGCATCTCCGCTATTCTTTTGTTCTACTCAAAAAGAACACTCTTTCACTGACTTGTACACTGGCGTTGATTCACCAGCGGCTCTTTCTTCTAGAACTCTGGTTGCATTTTAGCTGCAGCTATGATTCATGTGGCACGTACAGCAAAGGGGAAACTCTTGCTGTGCATGGCGGCAAGCATTCACAGCTACACAGCTCTCCGCTCAGGAAACCAGGAACAGACGAAAAAGAGAGGGATTGAATTCCCCACCGAAACTTATATACAACAAAACAGCGTCCTCACTTGGTGGTGTCATCATGCATACGGTGGCAGCCGATTGGTTACCTCGGCTCTGAACTGTTTTTGACATGGCCTAATACTTGTATCAACTTATACACATCTTTTTTAGCATTTTTACATGAATTTCCTATCTTAAATATTTTACAAACATTCTCTGTTCAGTTTATGGGCTTCTTTAACATTACTTAATATCTACAAAACTGAATATATACATGTTCTAGGCATTAATAGGCACATTTTCCATCTGGAGGCATAAAGTATGTCCTTATCTATCCTTTCTGATGTTACCTTATGTTGGGTCGGAAAAAGGATGACTCATCAAAAGTGAATCAGCACTTTTTCCGACACAACACTACCTTACTAATGACTTTACTAAACTGTATGTCAACAAGATATTTGATAATTATAGTTTCCCTGTCATCTGCCTCTCATTGTGAAATTGATACAGAGGTGGTTCATCATGTCACCATTCCTTTTGTTAAAGATGTCTCAGAGGGTATAGCCAGACTAATTAGATCTGTTGACCTACAAGTATCCTTCTGCTCTATCAACAAGATTAATTTTTTAGGCTCTGCTAAAAATAAACTACCACCTTCCTGTCCTGTCAGCTATCTTCTCCGTCCAGGAGATTGACTACCATGTGTCTTCACCATGTCCTATTCTGCGCCTGTCTGCTGCATTCCTCATATGAGAGATAGGTCCAGTCTTCTATATTTTTCATCCACTCCAGTCTTTGTCTTCCTCTCTTTCCCTCAACAGTTCCTTCGAGAAGTGTCCTTTCGTAGGCAGTTATGTCTCAGAATATGTCCAAAATATCTGACTTTTCTCTTTTTAATTTCTTTCATCAGGCTCCCATTTACGCCTGCCATCTCTAGTACCTCTTCATTTGTCTTTTTGTCTTTTCATGATATTCTCATAATTCTTCGCAGCATCCACATTTCAAAGGCTTCCAGTTTTTTCGCACTCAGATTGTAAAGTGGCCCACCTTAGAGCATATCAAATTCCTTTCCAGTGTGGATTATCATATTTTGGCTGAACAGGTAGATCTGTGGCTGTATATCATGATGAACATTTAGACTACAATGTCCCATGAGCCAGAACAATCGGGACTTGCAGAACATGCTATCACCACCAGACATTAAATCCTTTGAAAGAAAATTAAGGCTCTCCATAAAAGTAAGGTTAAACAACAAAGAAAGTTGTTTAACCTTGCTACAGCGACAGAATCTAAATAGAATTCATTGTTGAATCTAACAGTTTCTGTTCTTGTTGTTTAGTTTGAAAATTCATACTGAGGATTCTTTCTTTAAAGGTTACACAGTGATCAGCATTCATAGTAAAGAATTTATGGAGACACAACACACGTGTTAGAATAATTACTTATCATTAAGAAAGTAACATTCGACTTTCCATCATCAGGTCATGGCAGGGAAAAAGAAAAAAAAACAGAGCTACATTAAACAATTCTAAAGTCCTTTTATATTAAGATTTTTTTCTGTTTGGGGTTGTTCTGGATGCTATAAGGGTTGAAGATGGGTCCTCCAAATTCTTGGAATAATTAATCCATCATTCTTGTTTTCAGATTTGGATGATGTTTCAGCATTTCACAGGCTTCTTTGAATTTTCTTTCAAACCAGGTTTTGGTGTGGTATAGGGACTTGGTGCCTTTCCAATCAATTCTGTGACATGTTTGGAGTGCGTGGTCTGACAGGCCTGTTTCACCATAGTGATGGAGGTATTTAATGTGTAAGGCTTTTGTTTTCATCTTTTCTAACTGGGATGGTACGTCCTGTTTCCCCTATTTAATGTAGGTTACAGGTATTTGTAAACCTCTGGGTGGGCAAGGTATAGAAGGGGATCTTTGGAAGAGCTAAGTAAATTTCTTAATTTTGTAAAGGGTTTGAAAGTTGTCTTAATATTGTATTTAAGTAGTTCTATCTAGTTTTTTCTGAATTGCCCCAATCTTTTTTGCTTTTAATGGCATTTTTATGGAGGATCTTGTTAACTGTTTTTTATTGTAGCCATTTTTTACAAATGTTTGTCTAATAATTTCAAATTCTTGGTTCAGAGCCTGTCCATTGGAACAAATTGTTAGGGCTCTGTGTTTGAGGGTGCTGATCACCATCCAACAACACTTACACATTAAATACCTCCATCACTATGGTGAAACAGGCCTGTCAGGCTGCCTCTCCTTCACAGTAGACTGTGAAGGAGAGGTAGCCTGAGTAAGACGTGACACGGGTCTAGAAAAGGAAGAAAGTTGTTATTTTCAATCTCAATGGTGAATTGGATACATTTGTATTGTTTGCTCAGTTGCTTAGGAATGTATTTAATGTTTTGCAACCGTGGGGCCAAATGCAAAATATCATCAACATATCTGAGCCAGACTTTGGGCTTTAGGCTGGCAGAATCTAGAGTTCATAGCTTGAAGTCTTCCATGTAGAAGTTAGCTATTGGGGGGGCGGGGGCATGGCCTTACCTTCTTTTTGTAGGTAAAAATTATTTCACCATGCGAAATACCCAGAGCAGAGTATGTGGGCAAAGAGGGCCGTGATATCAGGCAGAAATATGTTGTGTAATAGAAGGCTAGTATCATTGATAGAGACATAAATTTTGGCAGCGTGGGCATAATGCAGTATAAGTTTTTTTGGTTGTTTCCTCTGGCCATGTGATCACCAATTTGATTAATTCTGTTTTTTTTTTTTTTTTTTTTTTTTTTTTTTTTTTTTTTTTTTTGATGCGGTTTGTCATTTTGTAGTTCACCATTTGGTACGTGTTGTGGTTGGATACCGATTGGTTCATTTTTTCTAGGTATGTTGTCCAATCAAAGACAGTGGTAGCATTGCCTTTATCTGCTTTTGTAATAATGATGTCTTGGTTATTTTTTAAGGATTTAAGGGCCAATTTTTCTGCTTTTTTTCCCCCCACCAGAGGTCAGGCTAGGGTAAATGATTAACAAACATTGAGATTCATCTTGCTTTTGTATAGTGTAGTGTCATGTAGCTTGTATCCCGTACATATATTTGTTTTCCTGATGATGATGACCTCAATACAGAGGTTGAAACATCGAATGTTACTTTCTTAAAGATAAGTAATTATTCTAAACGTGTGTTGTCTCCATAAATTCTTCACTATCATACTGAGGATACCCGTGATGCTGGGGCAAAAATTTTACCCCATTAAGAATATTTACATGAGTTAAATCTGTGTTATGTTTAACTAGCAGTACATGTCACCCATGCAATGAGATGTGCAGTGGTGCTTCCAAAACAATCCAAAATACTACAGGAATCTTAAATAGAATGTTATTTTTATATAATTATTATACTATAAATTTTACATTCTACATATAGATTTTTGGCTTTGTTTTGATCAGAAATAATGTTTATGAAAGAATATATTGATATTAGGAATCTTTATATTTAGGTGTCCCCGCTGCTTATTGTGTAACTCCAGCTGATGTAATAAAAACCAGGCTTCAAGTCCAGGCAAGAGAGGGACAAACAACCTACAATGGGGTATTTGATGCTGTCCGTAAAATATGGAAAGAAGAAGGAGGTCAAGCATTTTGGAAAGGTGGTCCTGGTAGGTGTTTTTATAATTACTGTTTTTGTGTAAGTGAATAATTTTAGTAATGCTTTTCAAGATCATAGTAGGAATACAGTTGCTTTATTATAATTAAATGGACTTCATTTTTAATTCAATAAACTATTACATTTCTAGATTTGAACAACACAGATAGATCATGACTATTAATGTTATTTACAGAAAACTGTAAAGAAAATCCCACTGTGTGTGTGTGTGTGTGTGTGTGTGTGTGTGTGTGTGTGTGTGTGTGTGTGTGTGTGTGTGTGTGTGTGTGTGTGTGTGTGTTGGAAAGAAGTCAACTGGGGAAGGTGCATTATGCAATGTAACAAGTAACATATTTATAGCCAGTATATAGAGGAATGTGATGCTCCCAAGTCAATGCAACTGTGTCCTGGCGAAATGACTGCAAGAAGAAAACTGATGGAGTTTAAAAGAGGCATTGTGATGGTATGCCATGTTGCAGGCCTTCTGTTTGACAAATTGGGCCATCCCAATCAGTGATACCATACTGAGATAGAGGTGCATGGAGTCAACTGAAAGTGCTACCTGCATTGGACAACTCACCACACTCACTGAATGTGACTACGAAGGATAATATATAAAAACCACTGATGATGCTAGATGATTTTTATTTTACCTGATATGAAACTACCATCTTGATTATTAGAGGCCTGAAGTGGATTTACAAGCCTCATTATGGCAGACCCATAATAACCATTATTTACACAATACTTACTATGATGATGATGATGAACAGCCTATTTCTCTACCTACTGTAGGGTGAAAGCCACTCCCATTGCGGGAGGTTTGGGTCTACTGCTCCCATGGTGACCCAGTCCATATTGGGAGAGTGTATCTATACTGGGGTGAAGGAATGTATGAAGGTGGAAGACAATCACAAACATCCATGCCTATGCAGGATTCGAACCCGCAGCCTATTGGCTGGAGAGCGGATACGCTAACCACTCGGACAACCAGGCCGGCTCATACTTATTATACCTTTTCTTAAATTTATTCACTGTACACAGCTCTGGTAATTCATTCTAATCTCTAAGCAAAAAATCTAGTCTGCATACAGCACAACTTCCAGATGTTCTGGTTCCCTTCTCTCTCTACTTTCATCTATTGAAAAATTTCTTTTGTCAGTCTTATAGAATCTCTTTAGTTGCTTATTCATTTCTGTCGTGTCCCCCTCTTTCCTACCTGTCAACTAGAATTGCAGTCCACACACCTTTATTCTATCTTTATAGAAAACATTCCTCATAAGAAACATTCTGTCACTAACTTGGTTACTAGTCTTTAGAGCCTCTCCACCAGTTTCTCATCCTGAAGAAACCATGGTAATTCAGTTTTATATTGAGTATATAGCCACTTACATATGAGAGTGGTTACCTGGGTGACTCAAGATGTAGCTATATTATATCCTTATAAAGATGAATAGTAATCTCATCTCTTCTTGTCAGGATGTTCTTTGATAACTAAACCTATGAATAGTTTTGCAACTTTTGCAATATGACCTCTGAACTTCACCTTTTTCCACGATCACCCCAGATCTCTAACTTCATCAGTTTCCTTCAGCCCAGAACCATTAGTGTAACAAACACAGTGTGCAATCTGTACAAGGGTGGTGCAAAAACTGATATGTCTAACTACTGACTTATCAGTATCTCTTGTGTTGGTAGTGAATCTTTTAGAGAAGTTGGTAAGAACTGGCATACAGAATTGGGTAGACAAACAAGCTATACTCTGCAAGGAGCAGCATGGGTTTACTAAAGGAAGGTCATGTTTTAGCAATTTTCTCATATTTTATAACAATGTTACAGTTGAGTTGGATAAAGAGAATGGATACACTATGATAATGTTGGATTTTTCTAAGGCATTTGATAGGATACTACACGAAAGGTTGTTGCATAAACTGGAGAATATGGGATTGGAATATAAACTCTTGACTTGGATGAGGGGATGGTTGACAGACAGATACCAAAAAGTAGTATACAGTGGGTGTGAGTCTGTAAAATTTAAGATGACCAGTGGTGTATACCTCAGGGTTCAGTCCTTGGGCCATTATTGTTCAATATATGCATTAATGACATCAGGCAGGGTCTAACATCAGATGTGCAATTATTTATGCACATTAGCACATTAATGATGTGTACTACTGATATTCAGCACTTACAAAATGATTTGAAATTGCAAACGAAAATGGCTGTCAGTTTAATGTTAGTAAGTGTAAAGTTATGCACTTTGGTGCGATGAGATTTCCAGCAGCATGTTATATCATCGGAGTTGTGCTACAAGAAACTGAGTAAGCCGGGGATCTCGGCATATTGGTGGATAAGAATTTGAAGTTCAAATGTCACACAGGAAAACTTTCAAATACAACTCAGAAGATAATTGTGATGCTGAAGTGAACCTTGACATCTAAGAATAAGGAAGTCATTCAGCCTCTTTATAAGGCTTTGATAAGACCACAAATGGATTATTGTGTGCAGATTTGGTCTCCTGGATTCCAAGGGGATAAAGAAGCTGTGGAAAGGGTGCAAAGAAGAGTTAAAAAGATTTATATCTGGATTATGGGATTTAGATTATGATGGTACAGATTACAAGTATGTGGATTACAGACTCTGGTTAACAGGAGAAAGAGGGGGGGGATATGATAGAGATCTATAAACTTTTGAATGGGTATTATAGGATATTATCTGATGAAATTTTTTGCTATATGGAAGGCAGGGAGAGAACAGGGCATCCATGGAAGTTAAGTTTGTTCAAGTCAAGAAAGGGTTAAGGGCTAGGTTTTTCTCTCACACAGCAGTGAGTGAGTGAAATAGTTTGCCTTTAGGTAGTGAGTGCATCCAGTATAAATGAATTTAAGGTAAGGTATGACAGCGGATTTGGGTTATTTATAGTCTCCCTCAATGAGTCCTTGACTTCCTATAGGTCTCAGATAATAATAATAATAATTTACTTGATATACTACAAAAATCACAAAAAAAATCATACTACCATCTCTATGACATCACAGCAAAGAAATTTTATCATTATCCCTATCCAGTTGAAGGATCTCAGTAAACACTATATACACAATACAATAATACAATGTTTTATACACAAATTGTGTATAATGAAATTTCATTACTCTCAAGTCAGAGTATTCCTTGGCCCCCTCAAGTTAACAGTCAAGTAACAGGAGTTACTTTTACTGCTCAAGTAACTTATGGTAATTAAATCCATTGAATCTCACTCGGTTATCTGTTGATATAGTTATTGTTATTTTTACTAGAGATCAGGTTAGGATCTGCTTTTAGCTAAATTAGTAATTCTGTAGTTAGAATTAATGAGATGTGTTTCTGTATATATGTGTATACTCCAGGTAACCCAACGAGAAGGTTGACATCTCTAAAGTTGTGAAAAGACAACTCTAGAGATAAAAATTGAGCACGATTCCATCACCACATCCATAGAACACACCAGTGCAAACAAGGACAGATGATAATGAGATGTTTCTGTGTGTGTGTGTGTGTGTGTGTGTGTGTGTGTGTGTGTGTGTGTGTGTGTGTGTGTGTGTGTGTGTGTGTGTGTGTGTGTATATATGTGTGTGTGTATACTCCAGGTGATGACCCAATGAGAAGGTTGACATCTCTAATGTTAATGTTTAGTGGTGAAAAGACAACTCTAGAGATAAAAACTGAGCACGATTCCATCATCGCATCCATAGACCAATGCAAACAAGGACAGAATGTAGGATCCCATCTTTCACATTCTGTCCTAGTTTGCATTCATGTTGGTATGCCTGTATGCACATATATTTCTTTCTGCCCATGAAGATGCCCTGTTGTCCAAGTGAAAATATTGCCATAATAATCTAATTAGTTAAATTAATTCAGTTAGTTATTTATTATATCAAATTTGTTTATTTATTAGTTTTAAAAAAATAAATAATAATAATTTGTTTTCTCAAGCAAAAATCAATGAGTGATAATCATTTTGCCTAAACATCAATACCAGACATACTAGAGAATTTTAAAATGTTGCTTAATAAGTTTATTTTATCTTAAATTATTAATCAAACGTGTTAGTAGTTTGATCATTTTTTTATATAATGATAAGGCCACTGTGAACAATATTGGAAAACAGTCATGAGAGTAGATATCATTATCAGCTGTTCGAAATCCAAATTGTTAAAAAGGTAGATGGAGTGGATATGACTTTTAAGCACAAAAATGCTCACATAAGTGGGAAAAAGTTTGCATTGGCTATACTGTATAATTTAGAAAGCAAGGTCAGAAAGTTGAACTCCAGAAGATTGGAAAAGGGTAATTTTTTGTACCAATCTGTAATGGGTTTCATCATATATGGGTTTCCCTAATGA
The DNA here is from genome assembly GCF_054136105.1 of Typopeltis vanoorti. NCBI lineage: Eukaryota > Metazoa > Arthropoda > Arachnida > Uropygi > Thelyphonidae > Typopeltis > Typopeltis vanoorti. The sequence continues at coordinate 79,582,176 of NC_143563.1, read as the reverse complement.
GAGTCCTAGGATAGTAAACACTCAAGGATATTCAAAGAAATTATTGTTGAAATTTTATAAAGAACTGTTAAATAGGTGCTGACAGAACCAGATACTATTTATTTAAATTTTGAGCATCTAGAAAAGGCATATAAAGTGACAAAAAGCAAAAAGTTATTCAAAATATTAAATTGTATGTTATAAATAGGATGTCGTACAGAGAAATATGTAGCTTTTACTTAATTGTAGGTTGGCATTAAGAATTGAAGGATGTGCCAAAAAATTGTTTGATGTAAAATCAGTTGTAAGATGGGTGCATGCCATCTTCACTGTTATTCATGATCTATATGGATCACATATGCCAAAAAATTGTTTGATGTAAAATCAGTTGTAAGATGGGTGCATGCCATCTTCACTGTTATTCATGATCTATATGGATCACATATGCACAAAAGTGATATTAAACATATCAAAATTGATTGGGGATCTTGGTCAGCTGGATTTCAAAAGGATAAAGAGATGCTGGAAAGGATGTAAAGATGATTGACTAGAGTAGTTTCTGATCTCTGGAATGTTGAATATGAGGACAGATTGAGGATGGAATGCAAATTGCAGAGTCTATTAGATAGGAGGGAGAGACGACTGAGACACGTACCATACGCCCACAGATGCAAGACACTTCTGCTCATGTCAGAAGAAGGAGAATCCATTCCGATATTAGAGTAAATGCATTTCATGGGATGAGTGTTTATTATTATTATTATTATTATATGTCAGAAAATTAGATTTTCTTTTATGAAAATTCTAGTTCTTTAAGAACTAGAATTTTCAGAAAAGAATTTTTTGAAAGATTGTACAAGCAAGACTATTTTGCTTGTACAACGATTGGAAAATTTACGTATAGAGCACATGATTTAGCATGCTGGTGACCAATTTGTACATCCTTTATTTCTTTCTCCCCTTCAGCATGAATTGACTCTTCTTGGCACATTGCCAGCCTTGGTTTGAAAGTGTGGATGTACAATAATTTGGGAAGGAGTTTTTACCTTCTTATGGGATGCTGCATACTCTATGGGAGGAGCTATACTTGGGGAAGTAGGGGAGACAAGAGATCAGGGGTTGATGATTGATAGAAACTTGAAATTTAGGGGACATATTGCAATGGTGGTGAAGGTAACACAGAGGACTGCTGCAATAATGAAAAGGACACTGACCTGCAGAGATAAGAGGGTTATCATTCCACTGTATAAGTCTCTGATCAGAGCATACTTGGACTATTGTTCTCAGATTTGGTCCCCAGGATTTGAAGGGGATAAATTAACTGTGGAAAGGATACAAAGACGGATGACAAAGATGGTTTCAGGACTGTACAATGTTAGTTATGAGGATCAGCTGAGGGAATGTGGACTGCAGAGTTTCGTGGATGATATGATTGAGACTTTTAAACTGTTGAGAGGTGGTTACAGGGTTGACACTGGGGAGTTCTTCCGCTTGGCTGAACAGTGGGAAGGAGTGATGACAAGGGACCATCCCTGGAAGTTACGAAAGGAAACTGTGAGTAAGAGGGTGAGGAGCAGTTTCTTTGCATGGAGGGTGGTTGAACCATGGAATGCATCGCCTGATAGAGTGGTGAGAGTGAGAACAGTCAATGAGTTTAAGGAGTGGTATAACAGACTTTGTGTTTCCTAGGAGGGACCTCCCACGATGAGCCTTGATAGACTTTGTTTCTTAGTAAGGACCTCCTGCAATGAGTCTTTTGACTCCATGGAGGCCTGAATAATAATAATAATAATGCAGCAGAGATTTTTCATAGAAACAGAGACGAGTAAAACAGGCGGCCATCCCTGGAAGGTGGGAGCAGGGGGGGGGGCAGTATGTTTTTCTGCATGGAGTGTGTCATGCAAAAATGTGATTGGAATGCATTGTCTGAAAGTGTGGTGAGTGCTATGATATCGCTCTCATGGAACAACAACAGACATTATGCCCTTTGAATGGAATGAATTGCTGGAATTTGATTCTATCATAATGAGAGGAATCTTTATATGGGCTTTTTTAATTGAAGATGAGTTAGCCGATCTCATATGGGATTAATATGGTTTTTTCTTCCAGAAACTTAAGTTTATTTTCTTATGTCTAGGCAAATTGGCCATGGAAACACATGCAATTTACATACAAAAATGCTGTTTGTGGATGGCAGTAGTGTTGTAGTTGGAGGATTGTATAGGAAAGATACTGTGTTCAGTGTAGTATAGTGGATTACCCCCCCCCCCACGATAAACTTCAACTTAATTACACTACTGATAAACATATCTGGTCTGCCATTATTGAAATTCTCTTTTCTATTTATAATACCTGGCTGTTGTGACATTCATGCAATCACAGGTTATGGTAATAGAACATATGCTATATATATATATATATTGTGACATTAAGCAAATGGGTGAGAGACACAAGTTAAAGACAAATAAATGTAACGAATGTTTTTTTTTTTTTTTTTTTTTTTTTTTCCTTCAGATTCCATAGAATTTAAGTTCCTGTTAAGAAAGTAATGTAATTTCACCATTGTGAATTTTTATTAGTCATTGAAGATTGGAAAGAAAACAGTACACTGTTTTTGGAACTGATATTTATCAAGTAAAAGCACAGTAACATTCCAAAACAGTTGTGTTCTGTTTTGTTACTGGGTAGTTGAGCTTAGAAGTAAAATATTTGTTTTTGATGCTGGCTTTAAAAAGAAGCTGAATATGCTCATTGTGAAGCATAGTTGAAGATACAGGTATAAGTTGTTAATTTCTTGTGTAACTGGGTGCAAGGAGATTTGTTGCTCCTATTTCCCTAACATTCATTAACTCAAAATACTTTAAGGAATACATTCTATAACTCAAAGCTATAAGAATAAAATTAGCCAAGCTTGTCCCCCACACTTAATTTCTGTTGTGTCCATTTTTGCTGGCCTGGTTGGCTGAGTGGTTAGTGCATCTGCTTTTCAGCCAAAGGCAAACATTTCATTCATATCATCTGATAATATGACCAGATCTAAGACTTTTAACTTTCGTGTATCTTCCGTTACTGAGATTGTTTCCTCTTAAGAACTCAAAACAGTCATTCTCCTTATTGCTGTAATTGAAATCACCCATAATGATCATCCTTCACTTGCTCACTAAGCCAAGTTGCCTATACATTTCTTTGTCTATACCTTCCATGTTTCCTGGCCTATAGCAAATTCCAACCAAATATCTCATTCTGTCCAACCTCCACACCATATTGCTTCAAACCACTGCCACTTTTTTTCTCTCCTTGTACCTTGCATGGATATAATTCCCCACAATCAGCAACACCCCTCCTCCCCTTCTTGCCTTTCCTATCTTCATGAAATATATCATATCCCTCCTTTCTATTCCTGTCAAGATATCATTCTCATCCAACCATGTTTCATTTATTACTATCATTGCAGGAGCACCATCAGTAGTAATAGACACAAGTTTAAAAAGCGGAAGTTTGTGTTGTTTCACAAATTCATCAAATGCCGAAAAAATGTCTTCTTCCCTAGTCCTTCCCAATAATGGTATAATTTTTAAAAGTTCTTCTTTACTTGAATAATCTTGAAATACCATGCGAATAAATATCATTAACTGAGCAATATCAGTTAATGGTATTAACTGATATTACTAATACTCCTGGCATTCATAAATAACCATACCAATTCATTTCTTGGTCTATAACTAGTCCTACTCATTCTGACCCCCCCCCCCCATCTGTGACTTCTCAACTATTACTGTCTGCTCACTTTCTGCCCCATATATATCCCCTCAGACTCAACCTCCAAACATAAATTACCATTTCCTTATTTTTTGAGTACCCTAGCAGTGATTGGAGAAGATACTGTGAAGATTAAAGGCCAAACTGAGGAACATCTTCCACATCCACCATTGTGTTCAAAGGCCTCTTTTTTGTGGATAGAAGCAGAAAGTTTAAAGAAACCCTGTGGGCTGCCCAAAGTAACACTTCATTCTTCAAAGAAAACTTCTCTGTCAGCCATCCATGCTTCATTCAAGGATAGGATTTAATATGTTACATAGTAGGGGTGTTCAACCCGTCGATCGCGATCGACTGGTCGATTGCGGAGCGATTTTTGGTCAATCTCTTGTATTCCTCCTTACTTACAAATTTAATTAAAACTGAAAACATAATATTTTATTTATCATTAGTTTGTATTATTTTTAATTCACTTTAAGTGTATTGCTATTGTTTATTTATTTGTCGTTAAAATTGTCAAATCAGTAATTTTCTTATAAGTCCGGGTAAATGAATTAATTTGGATCAGTGGAAGTCAAACAGCGAGCTGAGTGAATACGATTATAAGCAAAGTGTAAAAACTCGATTGTAGTTTAAATATTAAATATTCCAAAGCACATTATATCAATTTTTTACTTAGGTTAAGTCCCATGTGAATATATTGTAAAAAAATAAACTTTGTTTGTCTCGGTATAATTTGTATTAGATGTTTTTGTAAATAACTCTTTTGAAGCTAACTGTATATATTGCTTTAATAAGAATATGTTAGAGTGTTAAAAACAAAGGCAATGTTTTTGTCGCCGAAGCTGTACATGGCAGCATTAGAAAGATTGTTATTGAAACTTGTATTGTATGCATGAGAAAGGCTTGCAGGCTCTAAGTGTAAACATCTCCGAAGTCAGTCAGAAAGAGTATAAATAACTATCCGATGGCTGGCAACTTACAATCAAAAGAAAGCGGAGGAGAACAAAAGGCGTGCCGAACTTGAAACTTAAGATGAAAGACTCATACCTATTCTTTGAGGGTTGCCAAACTTCATGTGAGGTCTCAGAGGAGGCCTAATAAAAAGGGACTGAAGCAAGCAGAAGGGGGTCCCGGTTCCAGAATTGCTGTCAGAGAGGAGGCCACCCAGTCCAAAGTCGCTGTCAGAGACACTGCCTGTCATAAAAAATCAATTAAGAAACCAAATTACAAATGATCATTTGGATGATTGTCTGTGATTGGCCACTTCTTCATATCAACTTGACTATGAAAATATTGAAAAGGTACAAACAATGCCAATTTCACATCACCTTTTTTTCTTTTAATCAACCAGCATTTCCTGTAACTTGTGAGTTTGTAATCAATCTGTTTTTTTTTCTAACTTTGGTTTTCCAAAATAGAGAAATAAATATTTTATTCCAATATATTTGTTTTTTTTTTGTTGTATTAAAATAATTAAAAGTGATAAATAAATTTTTAAATACACAAATAAAGTTTTTCGTTGTGTATTTTTTTATTTATTTATTTTATTTATTTTTTTTGTTGTTTATTTGTGCATAATCAGATACAGGTTGGGGGAATGTGATCTATATAAGAGAGTAGATCACAGAATAACTTTTTATAGAAAAGTAGCTCACGTAGTAAAAAAAAAAGGTTGAACACCACTGTTATATAGTATAAATTAAAGATACCAAGAAAATAGTTCAGGTGCAAAGTTGTTTGTTTACACTTGGATAAAGGATTAAACCAAGTATTATATATAATTTCTTGATATCTTTAATTTATGGTATAACCAAGTGGAAAAACTTTCAACAACTATCTCTAATCCAGAGTATTTTAATAATAAGATGTGACACCTTTTGGCAACTTGTATATGAAAAATATGACTTCTGCATTATTTCAACCTTGGTGGTGGTTTCATCCCCACTGGTTTCTTTTAATAACCATTAAGATTCTGGCAGTGTGGTTAGTATCTGCATTACGCGATTACTTTTAGCGGTAACACAGCTGCCATTTATAGTATCTCAAACAAACATTTGCTGGCGGAGTAGAATTATTTCTGTATCACGGGATTAATTTATTCTCAGTCTTATGACTGAAAGTTTTTTCCTTCCAATTAAATGCAGAGGTTATAGTCTTTTTCCTACTTGAGATAATGGTACCAATTCCTCCAAGGGTGCAAACTCTAGGAATTGAAATTCCTGAATGTGAAGAAGCGAGACGGGGTAACTAAGGTTTTAAAAGACATAGTCAGTGCAGACAAGATTTATTCTTTCACCTCTTGCGGCAGAGGGAAATATTTAATTGTAGTTAAAGAAGCAGAAAAAAGGGACAAACTATTACAGGGTTTTACTTTCGAAGGCAGCACGGTTATTCCTGTAATGGTCGGGAGCCAGGTAAAAACAGTAAAAATCAAAAGATTTCCAATGGAATATATAGAGAATAGTAATGAAATTCATCATCATCATCAAATTCCTGCCATGTACCCTCTAGGGGTGTACAGGATATGACAGTACTACATGAAAAAATTACATCATTACTAACTTCCTATCTACAATTTTCCTCCAAATCAGTCTGTCACTTGTCAAGACTCCAACATTATCAGATCTTATATTTCTATCGTCTAAGGCACTTTGTACCGTATCAATCCACCTATATCTTGGTCTTCCTCTGGGTCGTTTTCCTGCCAACCTGGCAGAGAACACTTGTTTTGCTAATCTTTCCTCTCCCATTCTATTTAAATGACCATACCACCTGAGATTAGCTCTGCTAACGCATTCCTGGATGCTGACAATGTCAAGTTCTTTCCTAATATCCTCATTTTTAATATGATATTGCCATTGATGCCATCTGTTCACCCCTCGAATCTTTCTCAGGACTCTCATATCTGCGGTCTCTAGTCTTTGGTCAAGTGTTTTACTTCTGACCCAGCTCTCAGATCCATAAGATAAAACTGGTTTGAACACTGTCTTGTATACAGCTAATTTAGTTTTCAAACTAATTTCTTTCTTATTCCATATGAATTTATTCAATTGACTTCCCACCATACCAGCTTTGTTGATTCTGTTGTCTATTTCTATATTTAATTTACCATCTTCAGTAAAAATCGTGCCTAAGTAGCTGAAATGTTTTACTTGTTCCACAGGTTCTCCATTCACAACACAGTTGACATTTTCAATGATTCTGCCTATTTTCATTATCTTTGTCTTTTTATTGCTGACCTTCATACCATATCTATTACAACAGCTATTCAATTTAGTCAGAGAATCTTGCAGACTTGTAGCGGATTTATTTAGAAGTATAACATCATCCGCATAAAGCAAAAAGCTGTCATTAACATCTCCAATTTTGATATCAGGTTTAATACCACTTTCCTTCATAATGTGATCCATATAGATAACGAATAACAGAGGGGATAATGTACATCCTTGTCTCACACCAGATTTAACATTAAACCATCTTCCTGTACTTCCTTCAATTCTGACTGCTGACTTACAACTCAAATAAAGACTAAGTATTGCTTGATATAATGCCCCATTGACACCATATAACTGCAGCGTATTGAATATCTTCTCTCTTGGCACCTTGTCATATGCCTTTTCCAAATTGACAAAACTTAAATACAGATCTTTGTAATATTCCCAGGCTTTCTCAACTATTTGTCGTAAAGTGAAGATCTGATCCTGACAGCCTCTATTTGACCTGAATCCAGCTTGTTCTTCACCAAGCTTTTCTTCCGCAATTCTTCTCAACCGTTTCTCAAGTATACTTGCATAGATCTTGCCAGGAACACTCAGTAGGGAAATACCTCTGTAATTCTCACATTCAGTTTTATTTCCCTTTTTATATATGGGTACTATGAGAGCTCTACTCCAATCATCGGGAATTCGTCCCTCTGTCCAGGCTTTCTGACAGAGGGACGAATACCACCATACTTCAGCATTTCTGGTCAAATATCATCTACTCCTGCTGCCTTTCCACATTTCAAGCCTTTGATGGCTTTTTCTACTTCAAGTATGGATATGTATTCCTGACTGCATGCCTGGTCAGTGTTTTTTATCACTGTGCTGTCATCACTGCTTGTTTCATTTAGCAGTTTTTCAAAGTAATTACTCCATACTTCAAGGATATCTTTTTCTCCTGTTTTCATGTCACCTTTATCATCTCTAACTCCTTTTACAGCACTCTTTCCTCCATTCCAAAGCTTCTTCAACAACCTCCAGAATATTTTGCCACCTTCTTGATATTTATTTTCTATCAAGAAAATTATTATATTATATTCTTGCCAAAGTCCTCCCATGACTTTTGTTTAGCTAGTTTTACACAATGTTTAGCTTTCTTACATTTGTCTCTGTATTCTGTAAGAGTAAAAGCTGACTTATTTGCCAGGAACTTTTAATATGCTTTCTTCTTTTCCTTCACTGCCTCTTTAACTTCCTGTGTCTACCAGGGAGTTCTGATTTTTTTATCCTTGCACACAACCTCACCACATGCCTCTCTGGCAGAATCAATCAATGTTTTCTTCAGAGTTTGCCACTGAATCTCCAAGGCTTGATTCCTGTTCTCAAACTCTTTCATTTTCTTTTCAATAATCTTTCTGTATTTTAGTCTACAGTTCACATCTGAGAGCTGCTCAACTTTTATTCGCTTTAAAACTTTCTTACATGTTATTCTTTTCAATATGAAATTCAATTTTATCCTGCTCAAGACTAAATAGTGATCACTTCCAATTTCATATCCTCTGTACACTCTGGTGTCCTGCACCAGGGAGAAGACATCACTATCAACAATAACATAGTTAATGAGACTTTTCTTATTCCTAGCCTCTTCTCTCCATGTGAATTTGTGCACATTTTTATGTTGGAACATGAAATTCTTATACAGACATTTTCGAAATGGGATAAGATTAGTAATATATGAAAGGGTTTATCAAGTTAAGATCCAAATTAGTTTTCTGGTGATATCACCTTCACAACAGATATGAAGATGCCCGTACCAAATTTTGTCAACATCAGTACAACCTGAGTTATGGTAAACTATCCCGGAGTACAACGTCAATGCTTGTTTTGTGGTTCGTACGATCACTTAGGTGGTAACTGTCCCAAATCTAAACGTTTCAAATGCATGGAGATCGGACATATCGCTAATCAGTGCCGAAAACCCTGTCAGAAATGTGAAAGTTCTGAACACCGCATTAGCACCTGCCCTTTTAGAACTTTTACAGAAAGAGTGGGAGCTCCTGTAGAGCCTATTAGAACACCATATATATCAGAGAGGCATAACAAAGAGTTCCTGGATCTTCCAATTCATTCTAGTAAAGACGGCGCTTTTAAGCAAGCTACACTTGGTAAAATCACAAAAAGTGCACTACCAAATCAGTTAGAAATTAGCCCCAAATTCCAGATCTCAGATATGGAATTTTGATAGAGTAGACATGTCCACCACTAAAGACATCCTTGACTCCTTTAAAAAACACTACAAAAATCTGTTTGAAGACAATAGTACTGTTGGAAATTATAACTCTTGGAATGTTTATGGCTTCCCTGTTCATATCCAAGATGGGCTTGACAGCCCCATTATAGCATCTGAAATTACCACAGCCTATAAAGAATGCCAGACAAAAAAATCCCCAGGGCCTGATGGTCTAGGGATAGAACTTTATCATGCAGCCTGGGATTTTATTCTTCCCATTCTAGTTACACCATTTAATTCCTTTCTCTCATCAGGACACATACCAAGTGAATTTGCAGCAAGCCATACTATCCTTATTCCTAAACCTAACAGAGATTACACTTTAATCAGCAGCTGGAAACCTATTTCTCTATCTAATACTGACTACAAGATGTTTTTCCGCATTATCAGTTAAAAACACAAGCACACAGGTGTATGGAGTAGAATACTCCATACACCTGTGTGGAACACCAGGTGTATGGAGAATACCAGATCGAGCAGTAGAATTTAATCTATTTTTGCTATTTGATCTAATCCGCTTAGTTAACCCGAATAAGCAGTCGATGGCAGTGCTATCAGTAGACCTTACTCAAGCATTCGATAATGTCCGGCATCCCTTTCTATTCCACATCTTCCAGCAAATTGGTGTAGATAAAAAAACTGCTATCTGTTATCAAAGGAGCCTATGCCAATTCAACCACCTGCCTCCTAGTTAATGGATTCCTGTCAGCTGCAGTAAAAATTCAAAAAGGAGTCAAGCAAGGTTGCCCTCTCAATCCACTGCTCTTTGCATTGGTTCTTGAACCTTTCTTACAAGTGAACAATACACATGTTGTGCGAGGAATAACAGTTCCTTCAACTAAAAAGCAAAATAAGGTATTAGCATATGCCGATGATGTAGTCGGAAATTTGAAGGATAATAATTCCATATATATATTTTTTGGTATTTTGGAAAAATTCAGCAAAAGCAGTGGATTAATTATTAATGCAGACAAGACAGAATTAAAAGTTTATGGAAAGTGGGATCTTGCAGGCATTCCTTATGTACTAACCCCAAAGAGAGAACACCTCATTATACTTACCCAATATTACCAGTCCAAGAACTTATATACAATTTTCACTATATAATTTAAGGAAATTACAACGTACTAGGATATACGTTAAAATAAATTTTAATATATTTCAATATTTCGGCAACGTCGCGTTGCCATTTTCAAGAACTTAGGTACAAGACACATGCACACAGGCACAACAAAACAGTAAGTGAGGAAGAAGTAGGAAGCTATTATTTCTCCTAAAGTCCTGATGGTGCCCTCTAGCGGGCAATGTTGGTATTCTTGGGCGATTGGGCTGAAGGTCTTCTGATGTAGGTTCCCAAATTTGTTGATTTGGATCGTTTCTTAGGGCTGAAGCTGATTCCATGAAAAGCCTTTCATATCTGTATTTGCTACGGTGTATTATCCTGGCTTTCTTCCACTGTATTCTATGGCAGGTATCCAGCGCATGGTCAGCAAGACCAGAGTGGCTGTATTGGTGAAAATGGATGTAGTCCTTGTGTTCTGAAATTCTGATATTTGCTGTCCTGCCTGTTTGGCCAAAGTAGGACAGCTTACAGCTGCAAGGGACCTGGTATACACTAGGTAGGTCTGGGGGGGGGGGGGGGGTCTTTTGTAAAGCGGATAAGGGATGCCAATTTTTTATATGGTCTGTAACAAGAAGTTATGTTTTTTAGGATTTTTGTGATTTTTTCCGAGGTGCCTTGGATATAGGGTATGGTGATAGATTTAGAGTAATCCTTGTTGTGAGGGGAAGGGGGGGGTTGTGATTTACTGGTTTCATTATTTTTTTTGGGAGAGGGGGGTTTAGCCATTGGCTGAGAAAATGTTGAGAATGTGGTTTAGTTCTGTGGTTAGGGCATTGTCATTCGAGCAGATAAGTTTAGCCCTGTTGTGTAGTGTCTTAATGACTCCATATTGTTGTGAGGAGGGGTGGTGGGATTGTTGGTGAATGTATCTGCCTGTATGGGTGGGTTTTCTATATACTGAGAAAACCAAGGTTCCATCAGGCTGGCGGGTGACTAGTGTGTCTAAGAAAGGAATGCAGTTGTTTTTTCCCTCTTCCAGGGTGAATTTGATTCTGGGGTGTTGGTTGTTTAAGTGTGTTAAGAAGGAGAGGAGTGCATCAGAGCCATGTGGCCAAATAGCGAAGCCAAACGATTGGTTTTTGTGGGGCAGAGTTTAAGGCTTTCTCTTCAAACATAACTTAACTTCTTGTTACAGACCATATAAAAAATGCATCCCTTATCCGCTCTACTAAAGACCCCCCCCCCCAGACCTATCTGGTGTATACCAGGTCCGTTGCAGCTGTAAGCTGCCCTACTTTGGCCAAACAGGCAGGACAGCAAATATCAGAATTTCAGAACATAAGGACTACATCCGTTTTCACCAATACAGCCAATCTGGTCTTGCTGACCATGCACTGGATACCTGCCATAGAATACAGTGGAAGAAAGCCAGGATAATACACCGTAGCAAATACAGATGTGAAAGGCTTTTCATGGAATGAACTTCAGCCCTAAGAAACGATCCAAATCAACAAATTTGGCTGCATGAGACTTCCTCAAATTTGGGAAACCTACATCAGAAGACCTTCAGCCCAATCGCCCAAGAATACCAACATTGCCCGCTAGAGGGCATGTCAGGACTTTAGGAGAAATAATAGCTTCCCACTTCTTCCTTACTTACTGTTTTGTTGTGCCTGCGTGCACATGTCTTGTACCTAAGTTCTTGAAAATGGCAACATGACGTTGCCGAAATGTTGAAATATATTAAAATTTATTTTAATGTATATCCAATATGTTGTAATTTCCTTAAATTATATAGTGTAAATGAATAACCAACGTCAGCCTTTCCACGAGAATTACGATTATCCATGGAGATGTTATTGCACGTAAAGCACACCATCACGGTAAATTGAAGTTGAAGCTATCAAGACAACTGAATCGTCTCGCCTTCCTGAAGTGCTGCCAGGATAACCAGGTAATCCCTAACTGTGTGAAATTCAATCACCGTTTCTCTTCGCAAAAGGCACTTCGTATTTATAACCGTGCCAGCCAAGCCTTACTCAGAGAACAAATTGCCCCCACTCGCCATTTCCTGAGTGAAGCTAACTCAGCTACACAGGCACTCGAAGATGACCTGTCAAGCACCTTATGCCACGAAATTTGGTTGATTTTATACGACATCTCGTGCACTGCAGTGGAGAAAGAATTTAAAAAAAGTACGAGATCGACACATCAAAAATTTGAAAATTTAAAAAGGACGCGATCTCGAAACCGCAACTTCCTACTGAAACGGTAGTTAACCCGTCGTCACTTAGTGTGAAACCTGAAGTACTCGATGCCCTCGCACGTGGCCAAAACTTCGACATTGCGCCCAGAAGAATACCTGCTGAGGATATTATGATACGAATTAAACGCGGGATTCGACACCTTCCAAGTCACGTCGCCAACGATATTAGCCTGGATGTAGCTTGTGTTCTGACCAAAGCTAAACCACCTAAAATCAACATACCCAGTAAAGAAATTAAATCTCTATTAGAATTAAAGAAAAACAAGAAAGTAATAATCACCAAAGCTGACAAAGTGAATGCCACAATATTGCTTAACCAAAAAGATTACACAGGTAAGCTGAAATCTCTATTGTTAGATTGGGTCACTTACCTCCCTATCGAGTACAATCCCACCAACTCACAAGTTAGAAAACTCCACAGGCTCCTTAAGAAGGTCACTTCTTGGCCTGTGGATATCACTAACAAATTAAAACCATATAACTCCATACCCCCCCCCCCCCCCCCCGTATTTATGGACTCCCAAAAATTCACAAGGAAAATGTGCCATTACGTCCCATAGTGGATGGCATTGATTCCCCCCACATACAAACTAGCTAAACATTTGGCCAAAGCTCTCTCACATTATACTGGCAACACACCTTCATACATAAAAAACTCAGCCCACTTCAAAGCCAACATAGAAAACCTTTCACTCAAACACACTGACATAATGGTCAGTTTTGATGTCTCCTCCTTATTCACAAATGTCCCACTGAAAGAATCCTTAGAACTATTTCAAGCTAAATTTCCTCCCGATATCACAGCCCTATTTCAGTTCACAATGAACTTGGGCTATTTTGTTTGGCAAGGAAAATTCTACAAACAAATAGAGGGGACAGCCATGGGTTCTCCACTCTCCTCACCCTTGACCAACTTTTATATGGAGACTTTTGAAGAGAAAGCCTTAAACTCTGCCCCACAAAAACCAACCGTTTGGCTTCACTATGTAGTGGTGTATTCGCTATTTGGCCACATGGCTCCGATGCACTCCTCTCCTTCTTAACACACTTAAACAACCAACACCCCAGAATCAAATTCACCCTGGAAGAGGAAAAAAACAACTGCATTCCTTTCTTAGACACACTAGTCACCTGCCAGCCTGATGGAACCTTGGTTTTCTCAGTATATAGAAAACCCACCCATACAGGCAGATACATTCACCAACAATCCCACCACCCCTCTTCACAACAATATGGAGTCATTAAGACACTACACAACAAGGCTAAACTTATCTGCTCGAATGACAATGCCCTAACCACAGAACTAAACCACATTCTCAACATTTTCTCAGCCAATGGCTACCCCCCACCCCCCCCACAGACCTACCTAGTGTATACCAGGTCCCTTGCAGCTGTAAGCTGTCCTACTTTGGCCAAACAGGCAGGACAGCAAATATCAGAATTTCAGAACACAAGGACTACATCCATTTTCACCAATACAGCCACTCTGGTCTTGCTGACCATGCGCTGGATACCTGCCATAGAATACAGTGGAAGAAAGCCAGGATAATACACCGTAGCAAATACAGATATGAAAGGCTTTTCATGGAATCAGCTTCAGCCCTAAGAAACGATCCAAATCAACAAATTTGGGAACCTACATCAGAAGACCTTTAGCCCAATCGCCCAAGAATACCAACATTGCCCGCTAGAGGGCACCATCAGGACTTTAGGAGAAATAATAGCTTCCTACTTCTTCCTCACTTACTGTTTTGTTGTGCCTGCGTGCACGTGTCTTGTACCTAAGTTCTTGAAAATGGCAACATGACGTTGCCGAAATATTGAAATATATTAAAATTTATTTTAATGTATATCCTGGTACGTTGTAATTTCCTTAAATTATATAGTGAAAATGCATAACTAATGTCTCAGCCTTTCCATGAGAACTTATATACAAGAACTTTGAAATGTTAGAAGACTGGAAAATAGGGCCGCTCTCCTTTTCTTCTAAAGCCATATAAAAACCATAATCTTTCCTGCTCAGTTGTACATAATAAATATTACAGACATCACAGAAGCTGAAGAAAAGCAATTATATAGTAAACCTCTGCAGTTTTTTTTTGGTCTAGCTGATACTACTTGGGTTTTCATCTTCCCTTGTTTGGAGTTAATGATTATAAATGTCCAAAAGCTGAGATTGTTCCTGAATACTACAACACTCTGTGCTTAACTCTAAGACTGCTAAAACACTTCAGAATTGACATTCTTTCCATTAAAGAAAGTAAAATTTGTTATAAAGAAATCTTTAACCTCTTTCACTGTGAAGTTCCACAGAGTACTGACAATATTTTGTTTCATAACTTGAAGTTCCAAGGGAGGATCTTGCTTGGAGAATTGCATATGGTTGCCTTCCAGTCAATGTCATCAAATGGAGGTACTTCAACATCAGAGATCCAATCTGTGACATCTGTTACCATTTGGAAACAGTAGAACATGCATTCTACAGCTGCCTTCTTGCTCTGCGTATTTGGAACATATTATGTAATGTGTTGGTCATGCTACTATTTACAACAGAACAGTTTTTTTTTTTTTTTTTCTGCAATACCCACCACCTGTCACCAATGTGAAGAGAATTTTGATTTTTATAATTAATGAATTAAAATACTATTTATGGAAGGTTAGAAAAAACATGGATTTGAAAACCAGCAATATGACATCCAAATGCTTTATAATATTGTATTGTGGAAATTTTATTGTTCAGTCACACGTTTTTTTTTGTATTTAGAAAGAAGCATTCTAGGAGATATCAAATTTATCACTAGATGGTGTAGACCACTCACATTATGCAATATTCACCAGAGGGAGATAAAATTCTGTGTATTCTTGCTATGAGAGGTTTTTTAAATAGTTCCATCCTCTTCATTCAAAGTAGTATTATAGTTAATTGCAGGGATGACTGGAGAGCAATCCCAGGAAATGAAGGCCAACTCAAGGCAGTTAACCCAGTGGGGATAACCACCTGGGTATCAGTCATCTTTGCGCTATAGTTTCAATTGGTTTTTTGGTTGTTCAGTTATATGAGTGGTGAAAAAGGAAAACTGATAACAGAGCTGAGGCCTTTTCTCTCTCTCCCTCTCTCTCTCTCATGCTATCTATCTGTCTTTTTTAATCCTAATACTATCAGGCTGTGATGAGCAACCCTTTACTTTTTCACCTCAGTAAAGGTCAAAATTGGTCTGGGTAGTGACCCTTCCCATAATGCATAGCTTTATACATACCAGTAAGGATATGTGCTTTGCATTATGGGATACCAAGGCAAGTGATGTGAAGTTATATGCATCTATATACGAGTTGCCCCAGTCCTGAAAATAGTTCAGGCTTGCGCAAACTTGTTTGCTTACACTTGGATAAAGGATTAAACCAAGTATATAATTTCTTGGTATCTTTAATTTATTATTATTATTATTACGGGCAACTCCTAGGAGTCCATAGACTCATCGAGGTAGGCCCTAACATCATATCAAGAACAACTATTCGACATTCACACAGTATCTATCATACCTTGCCTTGAACTCATTCACAGTCATGGCACCCACAATAGACTCTGGCAGCTTATTCCACTCATTCACCACTCTCCAAATAAAAAACCTAGCTCTAACACCCTTGCTAACCACACTCTTGCTCAGCTTCCATGTATGGTCCCCTAGTCCTCCCATCACCAATCCTATTCTCAAAAATATCTTCTGAATTAATCTTATAGAAACCCTTCAGTAATTTGAATGTCTCAATCGTATCACCCCTTTTCTGCAACCCACAAATCTTCAATCTGTTCTCATAAGGTTCATTCCATAGACCTGCTATCATCTTGGTCACTCAACTCTGGATCCTCTCCACCTCCTCCCCATCAAGAAGAAACCCTGGCGCCCATATCTGGGCACAGTAATCTAGATGGGGTCTTATCAAGGCTCGATACAGAGGAACAATAGCCTGTTTGTCTCTGCTTTTTAAAGTATCTTTCAGCAACCAAGTGATTTGATGAGCTGATTTAGCCACTTTTGCGATGTTCCCCCTAAACTTCAACTCACTATCCACCAACACTCCCAAATCCCTGGCCTCATCAATCTCCTGGAGTACAGTTCCACCAATGTGATATACTGCCACTAATCTTTTCACCCCAAAATGCATAACCTTACATTTTTCCACATTAAATTGACATCCATTCTCCTTAGCCCAGTCCTCCAAACTATCCAAATCATCCTGCAAATTTTTGACATCCTGTGCACTCACTATTGCTCTACCCAACTTTGCATCATCAGCAAACAAATGAACACTTCCTCTCAGATCCTTTCCTATATTGTTAATGAACAAATTGAACAGTAATGGTCCAAGAACAGAACCTTGCGGCACACCACTAGTCACAGGCCGTCTTTTGGACTCTACTCCTGAATAAACCACACTCTGATATCTCTCCATCAACCACCCTCCTATCCGTTTCACCAACCCTATATCCATCCCCATAATCAGTTTACTGATTAGAATTCCATGTGGTATCCTGTCAAGGGCCTTAGCAAGGTCCAGTAGAATCACTGTAAACCCATTACCCTTATCTAGTTCAGCTGTCACTGTGTTATAAAACGTGAGCAAGTTACTGAGGCATGATCTACCCTTCACAAAACCATGCTGTACCCCATACAGTATCCCATTTTAATCTGTCTAATCCTGTATTTTCCTCTTGACTATTTTCTCCAAGACCTTGACAACAATTCCTGATATACTGATCAGTCGGTAATTTACAACGGCAGTCTTGGAACCTCCTTTATGCAGTGGAACTATTTACCCCCTCTTTCCACCCCTCGGGAGTAACCCAGACCTGAGACTCAAATTAAACAAAACGGTCAAGGGCACTGACAATTCTTTAGCCGCTTTACGTACAACACAAGCTGGTATACCATCCAATTCCACAGATGTATTGACATTGAGGTTTTGTAATAGACTATTCACCAACACTTCATTCACCACACCGTATAATCTATCGGTTCATTCATTCCTGCAATGTCACCACCTGGATGATACACTCTTGCAAAGTGCTCGCCCAGTAATTCCACTATATCAACTGATTCGGTTACCTCCTTACCATCGGCATTCTTTAAAATCATTCTGCCATATACATTTTTTCTTTTACTTGCAACATATCGAAAAAACTGTTTGGGATTCTCTTTAGCCTGCATGTTCTTTCATAATCCGCTTTTGCTTTTCCTACCACACTCGTTACCCTTCTGGCCTGAGTTTTATACTGTTCATGTGCCTGTCGGTCACCTTTCTCCTTAAATTCCCTCCACAGTTGTTTCTTTTTTTGCAGCTTAATGGTGTTATTCATCCATTTAACCCCTACTTGATTTATTATTCGGACTCTAGACAGTCAGCCATTGCCTCCTGCAAACACTTCTTAACCGCCTCCAAATTATAGCATAACTAAGTGGAAAAATTTTCAATATCTTATAGTACTGTATTAACACTGCATTATATCTAGAAAATTATGTACAGTGAGCACATTCAAAGTGTGAAAATGACAGACTTTATTGATAAAACTGGTCTTTGTAGAAATTTAGAAACTTAACTGCATTTGTTCATATATTACACTGGACAAGAAATTATATTGTTTTATTTCTTACCCAAGTGTAAGCAAACGAAGCATCTTCGTGACTTCTCCAATGATTCAACTGCAGTATCTTTTTGTATCTGGCTCTCACTAATGAGACCTCAATAAAGATCAAAACATGGGTAGTCACACTTCCCATAATGCATAGCAATATACACATCTAGAAGGAAGTCCAATTTGCTTTAGAGTACACCATGGCAATTCGTGAAAAGTCAACAGGCTCTATAAGTAGACGTATTACAAAGATACTTCACATGCATACTTTGTTTATAGATTAAAACAAGAATATAATTTCTTGCCAAGTATAACATTGTTTATAACCATGTGAAAAAATTTCTTTTTTATATACTTCATTTGCCTCATATTATATATTTGCCCAGTAAAAATTTGACAAGAATAATCAGATATTTATTACTAGAAAGGAAAAATGTATGAATTTATATCTAGCTATGATACATTTTCTTTTAGGTAAATGGTTTCTGACTTCAGTGTCTAATTATTAAAATGTTTGTTTATATGAAATTTAGCTAGGGTATTCCGTTCTGCACCTCAGTTTGGTTTCACGTTATTGACTTACGAGATTCTTCAAAGGCTCTTTTACATAGATTTTGGTGGCAGGTTTGTATTTTTACATGCTTGTAAATATGACTTAGTTAATAAACAAATTTACAAATTTAGCATAGTTATTAAATAATGATTACAATAGCCCATAATTATACAAAATTATCTTTTATGGTTATGAGTGGAGTCTGGAAAGTTCTGATAAACATCTAGAAAAAAAATTATATTAAAGCAACTGATATAACCACAAGTTATTAAAACATGTATTAAAACTCTTTAACCCCCCCCCCCCTGTTTCATCAAATTGTAATAATTTGTTCTTTTAGGATATATAAGAAGACATAAAAATAATTAATTTTTGTTCTAGGTGTTTATCAGACTCTTCCACCCTTGTAATTATGTGAGCAGGGCAGAAATTGCTGAATAGCAATTTTTTTCCCCCCTTAATTGTATATTCACTGTGCATGAATTTTAGAACTTAAGTATTTCCAGATTTTGAGTACATGGATTTTTTAAAAAAAATTTAAAAAAATCATTTTTAAGCATCTTTAAATTTAATTAAATGAAACTTGCTTTTCTTTTGAAATTTTTATACTATTTCAGTTTTCATAATTTTATAATTCACTTTGTTTAAATGCATGCTGCAGAAAGGGGTATTCTGCCATAGATGAAATCACACAACCCCAACAGTTAAGTTCAGCCTAAATCTATTCAGTGTCTGCCTTGTATTTGTTACTGTCATTTTGAAATTCATGTATAATTTTCTTTAGCAGAAAAATGTGCAGTAGGTAATTTAATTCTTGGTATCTATCTAAACAGGAGACCCACAGGATCTCAAGTCAAGGTGCCAGTACAAGCTGGAGAAATAAAATCTCAGAACCCTGATCATATTGGTGGTTTTCGCCTTGCCCTTGCTACTTTTAATGGCATGGAGTCAAAGTTTGGTCTTTTCCTGCCAAAGTACCGGACAGCAGCGCCTTAAAAATAATCTAATTTTTAGTTTTCAGCAAAATAGTTCGTAGAATTGGATTGTGGCCTTCTCCTCCTGGAGTGGTTTTTTCATTAAGCTGTAGCATCTTAATTTGGTGAGACCTATAGTGTCCCTATCCCTCCAGACAGTTCAGCAATAGTTTTAAATAATTTTGAATAGCCAGGCTGTCATGTTTGTCTGGTGCTGTGATGAACCTGGAATTAAATGCAGAAGATATGTTTCCAGAATTTTCACAGCTTTGAATATGGAGTGCTCAGAGAAAATTTCTGCAGTCTGTTTCCGACCAATAATCTTCTTCTTTGTGCCTGTTAAACTTTGCCACCAAATCGGTGAAAATTCACTGTGTCCGGTGGGTTGGCAGCTATTATTGAGGGAACTTGTATATAAGACTGTATAGTTAATTTTGTTATCTCACTACAATTGGATGCTAGGCAGTAGAGAGCAGAAGAAAAATCAGCAAAACAAAACAAAACAAAAAAATATATATATATATAATAAAAAAATTAACCACGATGCTTGTGAAATATTAATCTGTGCTCACTTGCTGAATATGCCATTTGAGGAATTGTGCAACAACACTTATTTTTTGAATTGCCAAAAGGTTTGTTTATTTAGATAGTGGCATGTTTTTTTTTTTCCATTTTCTAGGTTAGAGAAAGAGAGAATGTGTATTTAAATATTTATTATTTTCAGATTGTTAGGAACATAAAGTTCACAACATTATGCAGTTTTATACACATTTTTGACTGTTCAGCTATAAAGGAATCATGGAACTTATGAATGAGAAGGTGGTTAAATGACTGTGTGTGTGTGTTTTGGTAAATCTAGTGGTTTTTCAAATATTTATATAGAAACTTGCTCAGATGTAGAGAATACAGAATATTCAACTTTGCATAGTTGTTAAAGCTCATTGTTGTTTGCTACTTTTGCCAAATAATGTGTATGCTTATTAATGCTGTTGCAGTCAGTTTGCACTTAAATGAAATGCAGATTTTATAGCTGATCCACCTAGACAGGGAAAATATTAATTTTTAAGTCCATTTATTAAAAATTTCTTTTATTCAGTTTATACATAATGGAAGTGTCTCTCTTGGTAAATAAAACAATGCTTGCAACTTGTAACCATTTGAAGACAAAAAAATGTTTTCTCATTCCATGTGAAGAACAGATTTACTATCTAATCTGTTTATGGTACAATAGATACTTGCCTGTTTTATAGTTGAATTTAAAACAATGTTGTTAAATTTTTATATCTCCTTAGTCTGCTGTGATATTAAAAAAAAATAGGTGTTAACTTTGATCTGTGACTGACCAAAATTACAACAATGATGTAGTTTTTTCTCTTGCTGATCTTTGTATAGTTTGTTCATGTTATTTAAGTTCTAATAGAGAACAAATTGTTAAATTGTCAGGAACATCTCAAATTTTAAGATTTTTCATGTTTTAATGTACAAACTTATAGCTTTTCTATCTTTTTTTGTTAAAATGACACAATCTAGTCATGATTCATGATTATTAGGATATTTCATATAATTTTTAAGTTTGGTAAAATCTGCCAAGTAAAGATGCTTGTAAATTGTCATTTCCGACTATCATATTAGATTTCTTTCAAGCCAGCAGCTGTAAAAATATTGTAAAAAAAAAAAAAGAAAAGAAAAGAAAAGTCAATTAAACTGTACATTTTAAATATTGGAGAATGTTTTTTTTCTTATACCATTTTAAAAGAATTCCATGACCATGACAAATAGTGTATGTTATTTTATGAAATGTAAAATATAATTTTGGTATGTTTTGAAGAACATATACAGTGTGCCAGAAAATAGATACTCATCAAGACTTTGTGCACACACACACACACAGTATCTCATATTTCTGTTGGGGGAAATAAAACGTAAATTGTATAGCTAAAGATTATTCTAAAAAGTATTTAACTCATATTTAATTATATGACTGATAGTGCTACAAATAAAATAGTTTATTGAGTTTTAGTGACATTTTGTTGGATTCAAACCATTTAGTTCAAAGGTGTTTTTTTATTTTTATATGCATAACCTCCACTGCTGCAGTGGAAGTAATAATGTAACTCATTCAGGGATACAAATTTAAAAGATTGTTTTTAACACTTTTTTAACCCCAACCGGTATATCTGAATTAAGTTATCCAAGGTTTGGGATGCCATAATTTCAAGACTTTAAGATTAGACTTTGTTAGCAAAATTACTCTTCATTAGAAAGGATGGTTCCATTCCCATAATAGAGGAACAATTATGAAGGCTTTTCAGTAAGGGTTGAATTAGTCATTATAATGTAGAAGTGGTGAAGCTTTTCACCATGCAAACTAGTCATAATACTCATTTCATAGTCTATATCACATTGACATAATCTTAAAACTTCAGGCTTAGTCCTTAATGACTGCTACATATCCATAACAGTTGTTAACAGGACTAAGCCTGAACTTTTAAGATTAATTATGCCAATGTGATATTGATTGAGAAATGAGTATTATCACTGGTTTGCAGGATGAAAAACTTTACCACTTCTATATTTACAATGACTTGATTCAACTCTTACTTAAAAAGCCTTCATAATTGTTTCTTTATTATGGGAATGGAATCAGCCTTTCTAACCAAAAGTAATTTTGCTAGCAAAGTCTAATCTTAATGTCTTAAAATTATGGTTGGAATTTTTCTCTCAAGCCACATATGATATGGATTGTCTTGGTAATCATCTTGGAAAAAAACCATGGCTTAGATATTGGGTGGAGATATTTCACATAGATTGTGAAATATCCACCCAATATCTAGGGAATGAAGGCCCTCATACCAACATGAGTAATTTCTGTGACATGATCACAAGTATCTGTCCAGAGAATGGAAGCAGTACCCTGACCAAAAAGTCTTGTAGATCTTTCCACAAAGCATTATTGTAGTACACACATACGGTCACTGAATTAGAAACTTCGCAGAAATCAGTGTTTACCATATAGACATGCGACTGCCAATACCGATCCTCTACAACTTCCTGTGCGTAGTTCGATGAAATATGGGTCAGTAACAGCCTTCATTGAATGTTTCAGTCAATTGCTGCAGACAGGAAATCTGTTTGTCAATACAAGCCCTCTGAGATGATGGCAATCTTGTTCCTGACAGACTATCTTAGAACAAGTTATGCCTCTTAGACATATGGTTTTTTTTTCCACTGATGAAACATCCAGGATATCTCACCTTTTGAGAAACCAGTGAGCTCTGCTGTTTTCAAAATCATGGCTCCAGCCAGACAGTCACTACAATAAGCCCTTTATTGAACTCTGAAAGATCCTTAATTTTTTACACTGCAGTCAACACTGCTGATGATTACTGACCAACAGCATCCTTAAATATTTGCCTAGAACACACTGTGATGCACGTGACCGAGTATTTTGCATATGTGCATCTGCATAAAAGATTCTAATTCAATAGCCGGTATGTGTACAAAGGATATGAGGTTGTGAATGGCTGAGGGGAGAGCATTCCACTAGCGATGAAACCCTTTATGAGAATATGATCTGAGTTATCTTAACAGTGTACCTGGAAGAAGAAATGGTTAAGAAAAATCCAAAGTTTGGTGAGTGGAGTGGAGAGCTATTCTAGCTGGTAGATGTAGATGAACAATCTGCTTTAGGCCATTGCTGATGGCAAATACAGGTAACTAGTTACACATAATATGGATTTTACTTACGTAAATTTATATTAGAATAAAATTTATATCCTAGTATCTAGGACATTTTTAGTATGATTTTCAAATTAAACAAGTGGAACAGAAACCAGTAGATTCAACAATGAAAATGTGTGAATTACACATACGTGATGTACAAAGACATGGTCTAAATACATTAAGGTTCTAATAAAATAACTTGAACAAGAAATTCAAAAGAAAATGTACACATAAATAAAAAATTCCAATGAAGTCCATCACTTCTATTTAGATTTGGGCAATACAGCAAGGGTTCACGTTTCTTTGCATAAATGTTCTAAGAGATCATTACTTTTCTAGAGAACTTTAATTTTCTTCCAAAGGATTCAATGTTTGGTGGTGGTAGTGTGTTCCAATTGTATTGCCTCATGGAACTTAACATAGCTTAAACATTCAACTAGGCACACAGCTACTGATCTACTTGTTTGGCCAAAATATGATAATCCACACCAGAAACGAATTTGATACACTCCAAGGTGAGTCACAGGTGGAACAGAGATAAAGTTTATCTTTAGCCAAGCCGTACATATCTT
The DNA here is from genome assembly GCF_054136105.1 of Typopeltis vanoorti. Lineage (NCBI taxonomy): Eukaryota > Metazoa > Arthropoda > Arachnida > Uropygi > Thelyphonidae > Typopeltis > Typopeltis vanoorti. The sequence goes on along the minus strand of NC_143563.1, from coordinate 79,558,165 downwards.
GTTGATAGGGTGGAAAGAACTTGTAGGTCAACAGATTTAACATCATTATATGTGGGGGATTGCATCCTCAAGAATTGTCACATATAAGAACACATATATTGAAAACACGAAACTTGTAACATGGGATAATAGAGGTTGTGTTCACAAATGAGTGAGATTCTGATCATTTAAGATCAATTGAAAATGCACCTCTGTTTCATACATAATTAGTTAAGGCATAAGAGCAATAAGTAAAATATTCAGTACATATAAAACAAATAACTATTAAAGTAGTTCTTTATTTTCAAGATTAACATGGGGAGATGAATTTTTGTTACTCTGTTTATGCTGAGATTCATGGATGATTGAGCTATCTTGTGAATTATATCAGTATTATCATGAATGTTTCTCACTGTAGAATCACTCAGTACTGTGGTCCTTTCAATATCAATACTACACTCACTTCTACAACTGATTCAAAACTTCCAACTTCACCTCTAAAGAATGGGATTCCTTGTGCCTTTTCTTTACTGGTCTTTATTTACATGCTTCTTTTCACTATTAGATTCCTTTGTTATTCCTCTTGCCAGTCATCTTGCTCAAAGGGTGCAGAAGTTATTTACAGATAAAGACAATACTGCATAGACTAATAAGGCAGTAGGGACATGAAATGATCACTGAGCAGAGGATGCGAGTAGGAAACAATGATCAAAATGCAGTATGTGGAAAAACATGGATAACATAAGTGCGTATAATGAGTTATCTGTATTTCTCTTTCATCTTGGTCAGGAGAACTGAAAAAAGGGAGCTAGGTGTAGGTAACTTCAGTGAAGATAACTTCACTATTTAGGTAGCTGGATTGCAAGAAATTAAGCTTTAGTGATGAGCCAAAGAGGTCAGAACAATTTTCAGATTTGGAAAGTGTTAAAGACAGCAGATGAATCATATATAATAAGGCAAGGAAGTCTTAAGTTACATAAGGTCGAAAAGAGATTTCATGATTGGACATTCTCTGGCAAGAAATATTCAACTGAACAAGAGCAAAAGGATCATACAGTGTGTAGTCTGGACAGTTAAAGGGGACTGGTGGTTGCAGCAGAATTTGGATGATCAAATACAGGAGATTAGATACGGATATCTGTAGGTAATGGTAAACATAATTTAAATTGGCCTTTATGCCAAAAATGTTGGTAAAGTGGATGTGAAACATATTTTATGTATTTTTTAAGGGGGTTTGCTTTTTATATTAATTGCAATGACACTATATCTAAATGTGTTTGCTCTCATGTTGGTGATGGGAGGTGAAGAGAAAGGGAACATGCAGTGGGAGAGAATAGATTCTTACATGTTGCCCATACAGAGAGAGAGCATCCAGTCTCTATGGCCTCCCTTCAGGCAAGAACTGCCAGAGAAGGCAGTGGGATTATATATCTGCTGAACAGGAAGCCTTCTGAATGCATTACCATCAGGTTTCTTTACCACATACTATTTGGTGGCCAGGCAGCAGAACTACTTTTCTGCTATAAAGATAGGAAAAGCTCTGGATCCCAACAGTATGTTTGGCATGCTCTTGAAGGGGTATGATTCACATTGCACATTATAATTGGGCACAGTGGGTTTGGGTAACAGAAGCTGGAGCACCTGCTCTATGAACCATACATAGCATTAGCTAATAAGTCAGTGAGCTAGGTGTTGGTGTTTCACCAAGCATTGAAAGTCACCTAATAGGTCTCTTTACCATTTCCTTCACCTAGAAAGTTTTTTTTTTTGACAGTGGGATTGCATGTTGACAGCACCAAAGCCCTGTGGTGAAAACAGACTACATCTTGAGAAGATAGGACACTTGAACACGAGCGACTCTGCATTGCACATCACCAGCTCTTGCAATATATTGGTGGATGGCATGGTGTTGTGTTCTCCTGTGATGAAGCTTCAGACTCCATGGATGTGTCAGGTAATAATAATCTAACCAGCCAATCTCATATTCAAGCTCCAGCGGCTGCTTGTTATGTTTATAGCACTAATTTTTTTTATTTTAGATACAGTTTAATTATTTCTATATACCTGGCTTGGTAGTAAGGCATTTAGATGTGTTGATATTTATATATATGCAACTGAATTTATGCTCTAAAAAAAGTTTGAATATACGAGGGTGGTCTGAAAAGTTCTCAGCTTAACAATGAAAAAACAATAAAATTTCAAAATTATTTTTATTTTTCAACATAATCTCCTTTAAAACTAATACATTTATTCCAGTGCCATTATACCACTCTACAGCTGCAATCACCTCTTGATTCGAAGAAAAATGCTGACCAGCAAGGAAGAGTTTTAGTTTTGGAAGAGATAGAAGTCAGAGGGAACCAAATCTGGGGAATAGGGTAGATTTCCAACAATTCATAGTGCAGATCCTATAATTCTTCCATTGCCTTTGTGGGCAGGTGCACTTTCTTGATGAAAGATGATTTTTTTTCTTCTGCAGACCAGGTCATTTCTCACGAATTTTTTCATCTAGTATGGTTAAAAGATCGGAATAATATTCTCCGGCTATTGTTTTACCCTTTTCAAGGTAAAACAATAATGCCTTTAGCATCCCAAAACACTGATGCCATGACCTCTCATGCTGATGGAATCGACTTTATCTTCTTTGGCGCTGAACAACCAGTTTCTCTCCACTGTTTTGACTGCTGTTTGGATTCTGATGTGTAATGGTGAATCCAAGTCTCATCTATAGTAATAAATCGACACACAAAATCATTTTTATTCTTGTTTAAACACTTCAAACATTGTTCAGAGATTTTCATGCGAGTGCGATTTTGATCTGCTGTGAGCAAGGGCGGCACTCATCTTGCACAAAGCTTTTTCATAAGATTTGCAATTCTTCATCAATTTGCAAAATGTATACTACACGTTCTTTTGAAATGCCTATAGTTTCGGCAATTTCACGCACTTTGACTCGCCAGTCATCCAATACCATGTCATGCACTTGATCAATGATTTCTGGTGTTACACTTTTTGGACGTCCTTCACGTGAATCATCTTCAAGGTTGGTACAACTATGTTTAAACTCGGCAGCCCATTTCTTAATTGTTGAAAATGAAGGAGAAGAGTGCCCGTAAACTTTTATAAACTATGAATGAATTTCTTTTGTCTTTAAATCTTTTACAAAGAATTTTATAACTGCATGATATTCAATTTTATCCATTTCAAGGGATACAGACATCTGTATAAAACAAACTACTTGGTAGAATGACTTGCAATTTCACATGGATGCTTATGGCAGATGTACCAACTTAGAAAAAAAAAAAACTTGCCAATAGTGTTGCCATCTATGGTCAAGGCCGAGAACTTTTCAGACCACCCACGTATATATATAAAACTTATTTTAATTCTATATTAAAAATGATTTAAAGCCAAGGAAAGAACTACTTTTTTTTTTTAATAGTTATGATTTGTCGATAAGGAAAGGTATCGGGTTTTGACTTTCTTTCACCAATGTGGATTCTGACATTCTCATTCCACAGGAGACCTCCTAGCCAACTTTACTTTAGACATAAGCCGTGGAAAGGTTTAAATAAACTCATTCGGTTGCCAAGAGCAACCGAATGAGTTTATTTAAAATTTAAAAAATTTTTATTTAGTACAGGTGAATGGATGTAAAGATTGTCTTGCTAAGTTCCCTGCTTATACCATACTTAGCATTTCTGCCCTTTGCAATTGCGTTTCACTTTTCTCTCCAGTCATTCAATGAGTGTCATAGTGGAAGGTTGCCTTGGATGTTTCCTGTTAATATTAGGGTACACACTAGAACTTAGTGCTTTTGTCCACACACTTCCTGTTGTATCCTAATGATCTTCATTCACTAACTTCAAATCCTATACATAGTTTTTCTGATACAATTCACTATGTTCTTCTTCTTCATTTGATAAACCTGTAGTGCATTAGTACATTGAATGGGCTAAGGTTTATTATTATTATTTATTTATTACATATACAGAAACGCTGCTTTTAAAACTTTCAAGCCCTTCAGGCTTCCAATAAGTGTAGTGCTGGTTTCACACAAGTTAATAAAATTTATTCTCCACCAAAATACACATCCATCTATTTTTCATCTGTCCAAAATGGGTTGAGTCCCCTGATTAGGGACTTCAGGCAATTTAATGCAGGGGTAGGTATTTTATTATTCACAGGACCAGTTTGCCTGTTCTGAGAGACAAAAATCTCACTTTCTGGGAGAAAAATCCTCTACTTCTGAATAGATTGGCTAACTCACCATTTAATTGAAAAACCTTGATAAATGTTCCTCACATCATAGACTGGATTCGAACCCAGGTCTTTTCAATCAAAGGACTCGTCTGTACCAACTGAGCTACAGAGGCTCTCATTCACAAACATACATGTCTGTAATAGGATTAAAACTCGCAGTCTTAGTTGGAAAGTGTGTATGTTATCCATCTGCCCAACTAGCAAGGTAAATTCAAGCTTCAGAATCTTCTATAACCATTCTAGTCCTAATACTCACACACGGTGTGATACACTATAAAAAAACCTTCCTAAAAATCAGGGGCGAATGCTGGTCTTGAACTTCACTCTTGCTCTTGTTATCTTTCAGGGAATGAGAGGTGTGATTGAGGTCTGATTAGCGGAATAATGAATTACTCCATCTAAAACTATGTACAGGTAACCCTCGTATAACGCGGATGTTAGGTTCCATCGCGTTATGCGAGTCTCAGATGACACAGAAAAAGTAGGGTTACGTTCCAAAATCGTTTTTTTTTTTTTTTTTTTTTTATTTTTATAATTTATATAAACAACAACGACATATCCAACAAAAAATATATTTTTATTTAATTCAGTTAATTCGTGTAAGTTAAGAAAACATATAAACTATGAAACAAATACATAGTATAAAAATTACAAATTGTACTTAAACTTCATTGCACATAATGCATCAATGTTTTAGGCAAAATAAAATGGTGCATATTTTAATCTTTCATAGCACGAGGATTTGAGGTTTGGGTAATAAACACTGGTTTTGTCATGTAATCACCTGATGCATTACTACAAAACAGTAGAGTAATTCTATCTTTGGAAACTTTGAATCCAGGAGCTGATCTTTCATTTTTCGAAATATAGGTGCGTTTTTGCACTTTTTTCCAATTATAACCCTGATTCATCCACATTGAACACCTGGTCTGCACTATAAATGTTTATCAACTTTGACAGTTTTTTGTTTAATAAGATTTCCATCCATAGGAATTTTCTTTTGAGATGCAATCTTCTATCGAAATCATTAGAGATTTCTCCATTAGAATATCATGTACACGAGCAATGTGCTTTGCACTTATCGTTGACCCAGCAATAAACACTTTCTCGGATTTTATGTTCATTTTGTTTGATTGTTCGAATTGTTGATTCATTTAAATTCAAAGTACCTGCAAAAACTCCTGGTTTTTCTCCATTTTTCAACTTATCCAAGATTTTGAATATTTTTCTTCGAGAGAAATTAATTTTATTTTCAATGTTAGTTTTCCCTTTCTTTGCAATTTGTGGCCATTACTATAAAAATAATTTTTTACACAAAAAAGCAAGCATTACATATTGTATGTAACTCACCAGAAAATAAAGTGCTCAGCTTGAGATGAACACACTTATGATTTTTAATGCACTTTCCTTGCAGAAACAAGGACAATTTTCAACAATAAACATTTTATACGGTAAACAATTGAGGTACATGCATGCTAAAGGGTATTTCCCCTAATATAAATTCGCTACTTACAATTACATGCAGGATACAGGCAGACACAAATTTAACGAAGATAAAATTTGATTTTTAAGTCGCACGGTGAAAAACATATGAAAAGATAAAGGGTTACTACAATTTGTAGACCGCATTGTATAAGTACTGCATTATACGAGGGTTACCTGTATTTAGAAATTTATATACATTTAATCATACAAATACAACATTTATTTTACAAATGATATTCTATCTTTTTCAATTTAGCTGCTTGAATACAAATTCTACTCTATAGTCTTTATGAACTGGTCAATAACATAGTCATAAAAAGTTGGTTGTAACTTAATTTTCTCAAGCAACACGCAATCTTGTAAAGGCTGGCTGAAGCTCACTGGCTAGAGCTAGTTTGACTGTGTATGGCCCGTGTTTAAGTAACAGCGTGAGATGACATGGAGGGAGCGGAAATGACTATGTGTGTGTGCATGAAATTACAGTGCTGAAGCAAGGACATGGATGTTCCCACAACCGAGCAAGCCACGGTAGCTTGACTAGCATCGGCCTTCAATACACAATGCAAAGTTCAATTATTGCCGCACAAACTTAAAACGTCTTCTGTCTACAAAAATAAAAGCCTAAATGGAATGCTTATAAATGCATGCATTTATTAACAAATAAACATTACTTCTTTCTCAATTAATGAGCTTGCACAGCAAGCATGGAGAATTCGCCACTGCTAAAAATGCTTCATGCTATCCAGAAGAGAAGGCAGTCTGCTTTCATAGTGACTTTTCCATCACAGATTCTCTCCAGTAGGCAATTTTTCTTTCTGCCTTGTGTCTCTTTGCATGCATGTTTTTACAGGCAGACTGCATTGTACCTGACTACCACCATTTCTCCACTTTCCCTTAAATGTAAAACACGTTCTTGTTGATCAATATCCATACACATTTCAGGTCCATATTTATCAAATCAGTTTCTCCTCCTCTTTCATTTCCTCTTCCTTTGTTTTTTGGAACAATTGTTCCCATTGTGCTCTGATTTCTTATGTGTGTGTGGAATTAATATGAAATATAACTTATTATTATTATTTCGGGCGACTCCAGGAGTCCTTAGACTCATCGAGGGAGGCCCTAAACATCATGTCCACACAACTATGCGATTACATTCTCACAGTATCTATCATACCTTGTCTTGAACTCGTTCACCGTCATAGCACCCACAACAGACTCTGGCAGCTTATTCCACTCATTTACCACTCTAAAAGTAATGAACCCAGCTCTAACACCCCTGCTAACCACACTCTTGCCCAGCTTCCATAGGTGTCCCCTAGTTCTCCCACCACCAGTCCTGATCTCAAAAATATCATCTGAATTAATCCTATAGAATCCCTTTAGCAATTTGAATGTCTCAATCATGTCTCCCCTTTTCCGCCTATCAACTAGTTTCTGCAACCCACAAATCTTCAACCTGTTCTCATATGGTTCATTCCATAGACCTGCTATCATCTTAGTCACTCGCCTCTGGATCCTCTCAACCTCTTCCCCATCAAGAAGGAACCGAGGTGACCAAATCTGGGCACAGTAGTCGAGATGAGGTCTTATCAGGGCTCGGTACAGAGGTACAATAACTTGTTTTTCTCTGCTCGTCAAGGTATTTTTCAACAACCAAGTGAGTTGATGAGCTGATTTAGCTACTTTCGCAATGTGCCCCCTAAACTTCATCTCCCTATCCACCAACACTCCCAAGTCCCTGGCCTCATCAATCTCTTGGAGTACAGTTCCACCAATGTGGTATACTGCTGCTAATCTTTTCACTCCGAAATGCATAACCTTACATTTTGTCACTTTAAATTGACATCCATTCTCCTTAGTCCAGAACTCCAGTCTATCTAAGTCATCTTGCAAGACTTTGACATCTTCTGCATTCACTGCCCAACCCAACTTTGCATCATCAGTGAACAAATGAACTGTCCCACTTAGACCCTTCCCTATATCGTTAATGAACAGATTAAACAGCAGTGGTCCAAGAACAGAACCCTGTGGCACACCACTAGTCACAGGCCGTTTTTTGGACTCTACTCCTGAATAAACTACTCTTTGATATCTCTCCATCAACCACCCAGCTATCCATCTCCCCAACCCTATATCCATTCCCATATGTTGTAGTTTACGGATTAGAATTCCATGTGGTATCCTGTCAAACGCCTTTGCCAGGTCCAGCAGTATCACTGTAAACCCATTTCCCTTATCCAGTTCAGCCGTCACCTTGTTATAAAACTTGAGCAAGTTACTGAGGCATAATCTACCCTTCACAAAGCCATGCTGTCCTCTGTACAGTATCTCATTTTCATCAATCCATTCCTGTATTTTTCCCTTGACTACTTTCTCCAAGACCTTGACAATGACTCCTGATATGCTGATCGGTCGGTAATTTGCAACCATAGTCTTGGATCCTCCTTTATGCAGTGAAACTATTTTCCCCTCTTTCCACGTCTTCGGGACTAAGCCAGACCTGAGACTCAGATTAAACAACATGGTCAAGGGCACTGATAATTCATTAGCCGCTTCATGCAAGACCCGTGCCAGTATACCATCCAATCCCACAGATGTATTCACATTAAGGTTCTGTAATAGACTATTCACCTCCACTTCATTCATCACAATTCCCATATAAACTAATGGTCCCTTCATTTTTTCAACGTCACCACCTGGATGATATACTTTTGCAAAGTGCGCGCTCAGTAACTCCACTATATCGACTGGTTCAGTGAACTCTTTACCATCGTCATTCCTTAAAATCATTTTGCCATGTACAGTTTTTTTCTTGCTTGCAGCATATTGAAAGAACTGTTTGGGATTCTCTTTTGCTTGCATAGCTAGTTTCCTTTCATATATACAAGACAACTCAATAATTCTGACATGAACTTCTCTAGGGTAATATTTCTTATTCTTACTTAATCCTCCCTCTGAAATTTTAGCTAACATTTAATTACATTCTGACCATATAACATTACTGTTCCTAAATTACACAAACAGTTCGGACCTCGGCCTCCTGGCGCCTAATATGCTTTCTTCTCAACCGCAGACAAAAGTGTCCAAATCGCTGACTGTTCTTATAGCACTACACGGAAGTAGTATGCTTCCTTAACTTCTGCTTCCTTATTCCACAGTTACTTTAATCCAACATTTAATATAACTAAATCTTACGCTTACCGTTCTTGCTTTGAACTGGATATTCTGGTCTGCTTACAGTATCTTCACTGATGGCGGCCTTGCTATTCCTTTGTTTCTATACGAACCGAAAACACTCATACACAGATTTGAACACTAACGTTGATTTCATCAGTGGCTCTTTCTTCTTATGGATCTGAATATATTATAGTTGCAGCCTTGGCCCACACAGCATACATAGCAAGGGGGGATTCTTGCTACATGTGGCGGCAAGCTCTACACAGCTCTCCGACAGGAAACTAGGTGTCGACGAAACCCGGAGATCAGAGACAAGAGAAAAAGAGAGCGATTCGAATCCCTGCCGAAACCTTTATACCTCAAAACAGCTCCCTCACTCGGCGGTGTCGTCACGCATACTACGGCGACTGCCGATTGGATACCGTGGCCACGGACGGTTTTTGCATGGCTTAAAACATGCTCTAGCTTATACATATTTACTTGGCAATTTATACATGATTTTATATTCTAATTCATTTAAAACTATTCTCTATTAAACTCATGGGTTATTTTAACACTGTTCAGAGCTTACACACTTGGATATTTACATGTTCTTGGGACATTAGTCGTTACATTTCCCATCTGGAGGCATAAGCATGTCCTTATCCACTCCTTCTGAGACAACTTAGTGTTGGGTGGGAAAAAAGGTGACTCATCATTTTTTTCCGACACAAGTAATTCATATCATACTTATGAAGAATTTTCATCTTCTTTCCAGTTGATTCTCTAGAGATGTCAGATGACATACCCTTATCAGTTTCATTTGATCCAGATTCAATATCACTTTTCTTGTTGCTTACAGCTACTTGTTATTGCTCTGTTTTGTGAGTTTTATAAATCCAATTTTTAACCAATGATCCATACTTAAGAATTTGAAAGCTAAAAAAAATTACTGTATTTACTCGAATATAACTTGTACTTTTTTCCCAAAATTAAAGCTAAAAAATCGTGGTGCGAGATATATGAGGGAATTTTTGGAAACTCGAGTATTCAGAAAAAAAACTGCAAATGATGCGACTTACGAAGAAGCTCCTACTCGGTAACGCTACTTTTGGCATTGAGAATAGTTTCCTTGTGTGCATCGTCAAAGTCATCTACCCAAATAGCTTCATCTTCTTTCCCATTATTTCAAGCAAAAATTACCAGTAATTTACAAGACTGAGATACATAGAGCAGCTATGAAGAAGTGCATATGATTGGTGCAGTATTAACAAAAGATCACGTGAACCAAAGACAAATTAACATTTCAACAGTTGAGTTGAAATGCTAATTCTCTTTAACCGAATTCCATAATGTCTGAAACACATTCACTATATATTTTTTAGTTTTAACATGTTCACAACGGGGTGATGTCAAGCAAAACCATATGTTGCCTATGCAACATATGGTTTTGCTTGAGTCTATACAGCAGTTTATGTTGGAGGGGGGATGTGATTTATTAGTTAGTGCCGTTTTTATCCCAGTTGTCTCTAATTGCACTATTTGTTGAGAAATATGATTCCATGCATTAATGATGCATAGCCTAAAATTGCCATGTACCCCCCCCCCAGATGAAAGGTCTTGGGGGGGGTACGTACCACACTTTGAGAAACACTGTTGTAGTGCATTCCATTCAGCCACTACTCTTTGTAAAATTCCACTCCTTTGTTGCAGAAACATATCAACTGTGTATGATCTGCTTAGAATCATACTTCCCCTCCTCCTCCTCAAAACCACAACTTCATCTAGTTATCTGTCACGTCATCTTGTTTCTACCCTACCACTCTGCTCCGCTATTTAAATTTATTTTCTTTCCTACTTATCAACCATATATATATAAATCATTCATATATTGCCTTAGTTACTCATACCTGGATTCATCAGAGTTAAATCACAGCAGTAAACTGATCAAGGATTTATATTATTATTAAGAGAGACTTCCAGGGAGTCCACATACTACATGCACCAGCTATCATACTTATTCTTGAATTCATTAACACTGCTTGCACTCGCAACATCCAGTGGCAATCCATTCCAATCATGCACCCTGTGAGAGAAAAATCTATCCCTCATTCCCCTTCTTAGCATTGATTCTCAGCTTCCGAGGATGCCCTCGTCCTTTCCCCATCCTTCATAAATTGAAAAATTCCATCAGTTGAAATCCTATATTTTAAGTCTCAATCATATCACCCTCTTTCTTCTGTTTACTAATTCTCAATCTGTATTCCACAATCCAGATATTTTTAACATTCTCCAATACATATGAGGGTGGTCTGAAAAGTTCTCTGCCTTGACCATAGATGTCAACACTATCAGTAAGATTTTTTTTTTTTCAAAGTTGGTACATCTGTCATAAGCATTCATGTGAAATTGCAAGTCATTCTATCAGTAGTTTGTTTTATACAGCTGTCTGAAGCAAGTGTTGTCTGTATCCCTTGAAATGGATAAAATTGAGTATTGTGCAGTTATAAAATTCTTTGTAAAAGGTTTAACAGCAAAAGAAATTCATTCGAAGTTCATAAAAGTTTATGGCCACTCTTCTCCTTCGTTTTCAATGATTAAGAAATGGGCTGCCAAGTTTAAGTGTGGCTGTACCAGCCTTGAAGATGATCCATGTGAAGGATGTCCAAAACAGGTAACAACACATGAAATCATTGATCAAGTGCATGGTAATTTGGATGACCAGCGAAGTGCATAAAATTGCTGAGACTATAGCATTTCAAAAGAACGTGTAGGATATATTTTGCATGAAGGATTGCAAATGAAAAAGCTTTGCGCAAGATCTGCCCTTGCGCACAGCAGATCAAAAATGCACTTGCATGAAAATCTCTGGTGCTTGTAGCATTTTAATAAGAATAAAACTGATTTTGTGCATTGACTTATTACTATGGATGAGAGACTTGGATTCACAATTACACACCAGAATCCAAACAGCACTCAAAACAGTGGACAGAAGCTGGTTGTTCAGCGCCAAAGTCGGTTCCATCAGGGGGTGGTTAGATGGCATAGCCCACCAATATCCTGCAATATTCACTTGTGTGTGTGTGGGGGGGGGGGGATAAAATTCTGTATTTTTACTATTAGAGGGTTTTTAAAATGGTTCTGTCCTCTTAGTTCAATGTGGTCTTAGGGTCAGTTGCAGAGATGACTGGAGAGCAATCGCAGTCAGAGAAGGCAAACTCAAGGCAGTTAACTCAGATAAGGCTAACCACCTAGTGTCAGTCATCTTTGTGCTTTAGTTTCAATTGGTCTTCAGCATGATACTAGTGAAAAATGAAAAATAATTTGGCTATATGATATAAAAGAGCTGAGGCTTTTTCCTTCTCCTAATATTGTTAAGCTTTCTTCCAACCCTATACTAATTCTAGGCCTATTTGAACACCCCTTTTTTTCACCTCAAAGGTTGAAACCAGTCTGCATAGTGAAACCCCCCCCCCCTAATGTGTAACATTATGTACTTCTGAAAGGAAGTGCACTTTTCTTTGTTGATGTGAAGCTAACAGCCTCTGTGTACAAATTTGTAACCAATTCTGTAATAATAATTATATATAATATAGAATTATTAATAATTATTATATATGTGGTTATGGAGCATCCTGCTTTAGTTTCTGTAAAACTAGAGAAGTTTACACTACCAGAGTAGATTCCTGATATTACTTTCACTGATAATTGACACATGCTTTCTTTTCATTAATAGTTTTAACCATATTTCATGGCACAGACACATCTAATTAAAATTAGATGTTGTGACTGTGATGAAGCAGGCTGCTCCATAACATAAACAGCTTGCTTATGTGCATCAAAATGCACATAAGTGCATTTTGATGCTCTATATGAATGAAATTTTTATGCAAATGGTATTATTTTTAATTTATTAAATCTTTTTTAAACTGCATCTTCTTTTATGTCTATGTAATGAACTGTCCACTCTTTTGCCCATTGATTGACTTAGTTTGTGTATTGCTAAATTAATGATTATGTTTACAGTTTCACAAGTATCATGTGACTATCCAGAAAGTGGTAGAAAGAATGCACTTGGTAATATCTGATGTCATTGCATTCACAGTTCATATAACTGCATTCACTCTGAGATAATGTGATCAGATACTCATCATGAAATTTGTCTTATATTAAATTAAATGCTTTTTCTTTGTCGGTGATTAATTAGTATATTAATAATCAAATGCTGCAGCCATGGTTGTTTGTGAAAATCTCTAAGTGGTCAATTTTTATTGCCTAGTGTGCGACCATCCTCCTATTGGAAGTGAGAAGTGGCTTGAAAAAGTTCATTTGTTTACCAGAGAAAGGAAACTGGATTATTTCTTATCCCACTCACACATACCTTCATTTTAATAATCACACACTTCAGTTGATCCTAATAGTAGTATCATGTGGATAATCCATTATCCACATACCTTCATTGTGATTTAATTTTTTGATTTCTGTTTTACACTGATGATATACATGAATCAAAGTATTTGTAATTAATCTATCTTAATTAAATATTTTCAACTGTGCCTACATGTTATTATTTACTCAGAATGAATAATGCACAGTTATCTTTTTCTTTTTTTTTGCCCTGCCAAGCCATAGAACCTTTTTCAAGTCACTTCAGGTTGCCAAAACAGGACAGTAGTCTCGCACCGGGTGATGAAATTCATCTAACACATAAAGACAACTATAACGTCCACAGTGGGGTTTGAACCTGCAGCCTTTTGGATTGAGAGTGGATATGCCAGCCAGCCAACCAAGCTGGCAGTGTTTCTTTAATGGAAATACATTTGACATATAAGAATAATATTTGATTACTACTTGAAAGGCTTATTGGTTTATCACAACAGAAAAGAAGCGAATAGTCCTGTGATGGAGGCATTCTAAAGTTTAGAATAATCATGTTCACTAAGGCAAGAAATGAGCAACATCATCAAATAGTCATGCTAGTGCTCATTCACATTATCTGGATATACAATATGTTATCTAGATACAATATAGAATTGAATAACAGTAAAATATTTGACTTAGGGTGGCTGGTTTTATGGGAAACGGTTGACATCCTCCAGAGTTTCTGACAACTTTTTGCAGCTGAATTTATTTAAATTAGATATGTTCTGTATATATAGCATATTCTGATTAACAGAATAGTCTGTTTTGAGGGGATATCTTTTTTTTTTTTTTTATGGTACTGGTTTATCTTCATCTTTTTGTATAAAGATGTCAATGTGGTTTATTAATTTGCCTTTATCATGTCGATTCATAAAGATGTAATTTTTGGTGTTGTTCTCTGCTTTTAGATAATAAAACTGCCAGAGCCAGTAATAAGTAAGTTTGCACTGGTAGGAAAGCAGGTAAGGAAGTCTAGTTTGATTAATAGTTTCTAAATAGGGAGTACTTTCTTAATTTTATATTTTTTTCAGAAGTCAACCTAATGTTTTGAAGTAATCTGCATATTCCCTGTTAGTGTGCATATTGTTAGCAATAGGAGAGTTGTTTATTTCTGTAAATTATTTTTATATTTAAACATGAAGCTCCATGGAGTCAAAGCCTCACTAGATAAAGATTGCCCATACTAACCATTATTTACACAATATATTACAGCAATCTCTCGATTAGTGCGCCTAATGCGTTCTTTAAAACAGGCACATTAATCAAAAACGCACTAATCAAGTATGGAAAAAAAAGTATAATTCGTTCCTCAAATTTCTTTTTTTTTACCCTTGATTTTTTTATAAAAGAATTAGGGTATGTCTCAGGGCCTAGTTAACAGAAAACTATGAAGCTGAAAGACAATAAAAATAAGCCTTTTTATCAAATGTTTTTTGTCAAGTTATTTGAAACTCGGGCTACGCTGAGCGTTGAGTCTTCAAAATTCGAGTCATTAGAACCGGCCTATCAGGCTGGTTCTCCTTGAATATGCAAACATGAATAGGACATATACAAATATCATAGTCCCCCCCCCCCCCCCCCCTCCTCCTCTTGAAGTAAAAAAAAAATGCAGGATCTAGCAATGTTCCTTCTAATTTCTGCTACCCATGTGTGCATGAAAAATATTTTGTACACAAGTTTCCAGTCTCAGACGAAACGTATGCACCAACATAATATTTCTCATATTATTGTTGCCCTTTTCATCCAGCTATAACCTGTAAAATTATGAGTACCAAATTAATTTTCATAAATCCATATAGCCACAAAATTCCACCGTTTCACAAGTTCAAGTGACTAGTGTTCTAGACAGTAGATATTCTAAACAAATATGCCTCTGCAAGGTGTTGATATCGGTGTTCAAGTTCACTCACATGCCATAGTCTCAATAACAAATTAGCGTATTAAGTGGAAATATGGGTTAGAGTAATACTGGAGTAGGGATGTTAGATTAACTGTTAAACAAAATAAGTGAAAATTATTTATCATATAATTCATTTTAATAGTATGTTAAAAATTATTCACTCTAAATTAAATAAAAATAAAAATTTTGTGCACAAAATTTGTCCAAATTATTGCACAATAATTTGGACCAGTGTGCATGCATGCACACTGGTCCAAAAGGTCCATGCATGCACAGCTTAGAGGGAACATTCAAACTGATTGCTTCTGTAAACATTTAACTGATCACGTAGCACAACTTGAAGCACCATTATAGCTGCTTTCCTAAAACACGAGCACTTAATATCAGTTTTCTGACATGGAATAAATACACAACATAGCTTGGAGATTTAGAATCCTAAATTCAACTCATTTTATCCAACGAATCTGGAAGATTCAGTTTTAACACGTTCATTGCCAAGCTGAAAATTGGAATTTCGTGTGGTGGCCAAATTTTTTTTTTACTTGATGGCGACGTCCACGCGATAACGCGTGATCGGCCGCAAGGCGAGAACTTGTGTCACGCGATATCGCGTGCTTGGCAATGAATGTGTTGCGTGTCATGCTTGTTGCATTCAAAGTTAACTTGATAACTGAATGACTTTACAGTCTTCTGTTATTCATGCAATATGAGGTTAATAGAAAAGCAGTTACAGCAAGCCATTGACCATCCTTCAAGAATGCACTTGCAAATAGGTTTAGGTTTAAGAGTGAAGAGTAAGAGTGAAGACCACCAACATGGTCTTCACTCTTACTCAGACTATTAAATTTAGTTGGTTAGAAACTTTAATCATAGACCGGGATTAAAGTTTGTTCCTAGACTAAGACCAGGAACAAACTTTAATTCCAGGTGCAAAAAAAAAGCCAAGTTCTTGGGTTCATATTTGATAAATGTCAGTTGTGAAATAAGTGCCATAGAATTATGACCATCCTTCACACCATAGGTTCCACCTCTTGGGTCAGTTATAGATGTTCTTTGTTCCACTTATATTACTGATAGCATCTTGCTTGGCTTTTGCCATCTTCCCAATCTCACTGATTACAAACCCTATTCGTATGACAAGCTTTGTATTGATCAAACATCTGAAGCTTTAAAGATCATCTGCAAAACTGCACTGATCTCTGCAGTATTCTTCACTGGGGTGAAAATGTTTTGGATTATTGAATGACTATAATTTTAAATTGTAAGGTAAAAACAAAGTAGTCAGTGCTTCACAGATTTGATTGTTTACTCACAAAAAAGCCCCTCTCCACTCCAAGCCTTTAGTCATAATCACATCACTTTTATAGCATCGTCAAGTTAAAAAAAAAAATGGTATTTTTTTGTTCATGACTTTACTTTTCCTCTGACCAGTTTCTCTGTACAAAACTCAAATCCACCCAACCTTGGAATTCTGCAGCATCTCTCTACAAATGCTCGAGTTATTCGGAAAAACAGTGGTTTCTTTGATTAATTATACTCTATCTCAAAGATTCTCTTTGGCCACCAACTCAGATCAATTGCCGCATTGGCTCTCTTCTATGGCTATCTCCACAGCTGCTGTTCAGAAGAACTAGCATCCATTATGCCTCCCATTTCTACCACATCCGTAGGAACTTGAGCAGCTGCTGTCCAACATCCCTTTACAGTTGAACCAGTAACATGGCAAAACATTCTACACACAGTCATCTTTCATTTCATCCACCTCAGTTTTCTGGAACAGCCTCAACCATTAAGTATTTCCAAAAACCTGCAATTGTTTTCAATTAAGGATATCAACAAAAATAAGGACCTGCAATTAAGAATATCAACTGATTACTCTGTCCCTGAACCCATTACACAAACACATTTTTTGCTATAGGCATTTTGCCGCTTATGTATGGAAGTGATAAAAAAAATCTATACATAACTACAATGATTAAATGTGTATAAATCATTTCCTTGTAAAATTTAAAAACTCCATGTAGTTTATCAATCTGACAAGTCTGTGACCATGCTGAGCATAGCCAAAAAAAAAAAAAAAACTTAAGTCTCTTCTGTGTGTGTAAACCCACTTCCCCTGCATGCTTAACTTATTCTAAGAATGAACTGACCTAACAATTGCATCCATAGTCTCATTTCTCTTAATTTCAGTGTGGCTGAGAAACTAGCAAAACTCAATATAAAATTAAGTAACTCCATTTTATACAATTGTTGAACATCATGAAGCACTGGATGTGGACTGAGTACAGAAGAGGAGATGGCCTGTAAGTATAAACCATACTTTGGTAGTGGTTTTCTTTCATGTATAGAGGTGCTCTGTTCTTTGTGCATTGAACAGCTCAATATGATGATTCCATCATCAGTATTTTGTTTTATTAGTCATCATTTGATTTCATAGTTTTCAGAGGAAGAGGCTCCATGATGGAGTGTAAACCTGCAAAAGAGAAATACTCCCATGTTTCATGCAAGTGATGTCACTATTTGTACCAGTAGCTCATACAATCTTTCATACGCTACTAAATGAGTGAACATTTGATGTGTATGTTGAGCTCCCAACGTAGGGAAAAATACTACTCCAAATGTTAGGTACTGACATCATGCTTAAGCCATGGTGTTAGCAATAAGTAGTAATTCATGTCCTGAACAGAAATCCAGCAGGCATTAAAATTGTTATTTCTTACTCTGCTGTTTAGATCTCTACCAAGGATCAACTTTTTTTCTTTTTCATTGCATAAGCTGCCTTCTGTAATGCCTGAAAAAATTTCTTCCTTAGTAGAACCATGAGCATAGTCTTACTGTTTCACATCACTGTCCTTGATAATTTCCTGTCGTTGAAGATTATTCTCATAATTAGTGTTGAATACGATAGCTATTTTCTCTTTTTCCTGATTGTTATCGTCTGAATATAACATTTTGTATTTGTTTCTAAGAAAGATCTTGCTTGTTTTGGTTTTCTTTGTTTCCGTCACACCTATTATGCTGATCTGGTAGTTATCTAATTCTGCTACTTCCAGTCTTGAACTCTGATGTTGAGTTCAGATTTATTCCAGTAGCTGTCTTTGTGCTGTTCATCCTAGTTCCCCGACAAAAACAATGGGGCCTTGTTTAATCACGTGACATCCTAGCTGGCATGAATTTCTGTCGTACCATCATTTTACATTGTCATTCAAGCCAATGAGAATACAGTTTGGTCAGCTAAATTCTAAATTGCAATCCATTGTTCCATATTCAGTTAAATACCTAACAGGATGCACAACAAGAAGGTGAGACAGTAGTAATTCATGGACTGGGCATTAGGTTAGAAGCCCTGGTCACTTCCCCAGATTTCTTAAATGCTATGTTCCCCCCTCCTACTATTATTCATAAGTATAGAGATGGACATGATAAATTCTTTCAAATACCCACCTACTTCACTGCTCCTGTGCATGTCAAATATTTATGGAAATGATCATTTTCCTTTGCTTTACACTATATCCTCAAAGGAATCATGTTCTGCTACACAGACTCCCTCATGGAAAATTGACCATGCTAATTACAATACATTTTCTCACATAACAAAATTTAATGCTGAGATAGTTGGTCAAACACCTATTAACAAAGTGATATATGCAACATATTGCACTGCCCGGACAACAAGTTTGAAAAACATCTTGATTTTCACAATACCCCCAAAGTCACGATGGACTCCCTGAGTATACAAGCAGGCATAAAAAGATTAAGAAAGAGCACTGGGTATATTTCATAGATATAATCAAATTTCACAGCTTTTCAAAATGCTTTTGCCTAAACACATTGTTAGACATTAGAGTCAGAAACAATTTTAGATTCTATATATATATATCATCTATCAATCATACAGCCTGTACAAAAACTGTATAGGATAAATTCTGGAAAATAAAGGGTAGGTATAGAACATTCCATTTGGTCTACTCCATAAGATAATGAATAGTTGCTGTAAAAAAAACGTTTTGCTAAATCTCAGCACTAGTTTCCTATCCTGCTGAAAATGTGATATTGAAACAAATGAACAGCAGCAGCTTAACTTTTCCATGAATGAGCTAGAGCCATATAATAGCCATTCATTAAAGAGGAATTAAACAGTACTTTTTATTCCCTCATGCCACTCTAGTAGCCTGACTTCATCCATTATGTGATAATAAAGCATCTTCTCATTCTCTTACTATACCAATGCAAGACACTGGTGATAAGATGCTAGCTAAACAGAGAAGGAATACATAGTCGTGCATGTCAGAGTTTGTGGAGCTCTGTATTTTATTCTTTATTTGGAGTGGAATGCAATTTATAAATTATAACAAAATTTCTGTGTATACATAGCAGTAAAATAATCATCTGAAATGCATGGAGCAAGAGTAATTCTTCAAAGCTGCTTCTATTATTAATTGGATGATTCACTGGAAGAGACTCATCAACAACAAATTCTTCAAATTTAGCAACTGCAGCAAAGAAGTGAGGATGGTTCACTACTTGTGCCAGGTATAGGCTTTAACTTCAAGGGATGAATTGAGAGCTGGAGTTGGCTTCTTTTAATATTTATATTATATCCAATTTTGCTGTAGCATGCATCAAAATTGACAATGATGCATGCTACAGCAAGATCCATTAACTCAAAAATCTGCAATGTTCCGTACTTCTGGCTCTGTAAGACCTTCACATTTGAGATTTCTTCCACAAACTTATGTGCATGGTGATGTATTCCTTCTCTAATGTTTTAGCTAGCAACACTATCTGATCACTTGTGTTTTTCCAAGGATGTGTCAAATACTGTGAATGTGTGATCATATATTATCAGTAGCTCCTTCCAACACACCATTAATGCATTCTGCTGGCATTACTCCAAGCTGTATCTGTTTTTTTGTTAGAGTGCAGGATGATATATTGATTCCAAAAGTTTCTCTCTCAATAGCAGCAGTAGCCTGAATAAAAGTATTAAATAATATGCCTTGAAGGCAGCAGTTAATACCCTGGTTTGTGGATTGCATAGGATGGTTGTCTTAAGTGGTCATGAGTCAGTGACTGACTGGCATAAGTCAACTGCCATTTCAAAACCAGGAAAAGATTCCAACACAAGCAAACAATTATTAACCATCACCCTAATCAGTTATCTTTGTATTATTCTGGAGAGAAAAAAAAAAGCCTTTTTGAACCATTTAGAATCGTGTATAAATGGTGCATTTCTGAAATGAGAACACCTGGTTTTAATTTTTTGTGATTTGGAAAAAGTTTGACATATTAAAAAAGGTGTCAGGAGGCATTTTCCTTCTTTATTAAACGTCTCTACCAGTGCCTTCCGAAAAGAAAGCACAAGAAGAGTACTCCTTAAGGAATATGTTCCAGAGGTTTCAGTTTTGAAACTAAAGATTTCAGTTTAACGTTTTTTTTTTTTTTTTTTTTTTTAACATCGTCCGGAACATTTTAGCACTTTCCTGATATTTATCTTCTATATTCTGTCTCTGGAATGGAGAGTGTGAGGACAGATTGAGAGAATGCAAATTGCAGAGCCTAGTGGATAGAAGGGGGGGGGGGGAAATAGTCAAGATATATATAAGTTGTTAAGGAGTAGTTATCAGATTAATGTGGATGAGATTTTTCATAGAATGTCTGGAACACAGGGATAACAAGGAGGGGGGCCATCCTTGGGAGCTGTATAAGGAGGATGTGAGGAGTAGATTTTTTGCATGGAGCAGTGGGTGATTGGAAGTCATTGCCTGAAAGTGTGGTGTGTGTGTGCAGAGACATGGAATACATAAATCAAGGTATGATGAGCTGTGAAAGTGGTGATGATAATATTCGTACTGGTCTTCCCCTGACTTGTTTAGTTATTTTAACACAACTTAAAAAGGTAAACTTGATATCTGTATTCTCTTAGGATATCTGCTGTTTTACTTGCTAGGAGTCCTGTATGTTTCTTCTCTAATATTGATTACTTAATTTCTTAGACCACTGCAGATACCCACCATGTGCCTTTCAAATGGAATCAATGTTTTCTTCAGAATTTGTCAAGGTTTGGGTCTTCTTTTCAAACTGCCCATTTTATCTCAAATAATGTATAGCTGAGTCTAGTTCACCTATAAAAGTAGCTCATCCTTCTTTTATGTGGAATATTCATTTTTATGTTATTTATAACTATGAAGGTCATTTCATAATTATACTAGTTTTACTATGGACAGTAACGGTCAAATGAGGCTTTTATTTCTCGTGTCCTCTCTCTCTCTCTCCCCATGTGAATTCGTGTATATCCTCATATTATAATGATTCATCCTGTCCAGAACATAAATCCAGGAGGCACTCATTATTAGCTTCACTCTATTTTGCAAAACCATTTCTATATTCTTGGATTGATTTTACATCCTGCTATTTATATATATCTCTAGCAAAGATCCGCTTTTACATTTTGACAGCTACTCTCTCTAAGGACTTGAAATATTCTCCCATTTCTTCCTCAGAAGAATCCTCTGTAATACCATAGCCACAAATGTTTCATTGTCCAATTCCCAATTTTAGAGTTCACTGTACTTGAAACTGCCTTCAAATCAAGAAGCTTATCTTCATGTTTGGTAATGAATGCTATCACTACTCCTTTCCTTGTTTATTATTATTCTCTGAATTATTTAGCAAGAACTCACCTGTTTTCTTTGTTTCATGATCATCAAATTCTTAATATGGGGAATGTACAAGATATTATGAAAAAGTTACATCATTATTAACTTCCTATTGCCAATTTTCCCCAAAATTAATGTGCTATTTGTCAAATTTCCAATATCATCAGTTCAAATTTCTTACTGTATTAATCTACCTAGCATCCCACCAAATAAACATGTTCTGCTAACCTTTCCTATTCCATTCAGTCTTGGCATAAATGACCATACCACCTGAGATTAGTTTTGCAATACATTCCTGCATGCTAACAGTGTCAGGTTCTTTTGATATATCATTTTTAACATGATACTACTGATGTCTGTGTTCTCATCTTGTCTAACTCAGTTCTCAGTAACATCAGTAAGTTATAATTTGTTCTTGCAATAACAATCATCTCTTTCACTTCCCCTTCTAACAGCATCACCAAAATCCTTGATTTTTGCACTTGGGAAATATGCTTTTATCACTTGCTTGTTAAGTATATCTGATCATCAAATCTCCATATCATACTGTATCCTTATTTGCAGTTTCTCATACTTTCCGAATTCACCCCCCCCTCCCATTTTGTCCCGTGGTACCTGTTGTACCGCAGGACAATCGTTTATCCAGTTGCTCTAGTTTTCATTTTGTCCCATGAAGGATACAGCATAAACAGGAATATAAAAGTTCTAAACTGGCTACCAGTGGCGGCTTGTATATAAGCACTGCGACACTGCAGTACCCTCAAGGAAATAACAAAAAAATTAAATTTTGTGTTTATATAAATAATAACAATGTTGGCAACGTTATATAAATGCAATGTTAAAGCTTACAGCTTATGTTTCAACATTGATTGAATAGTTAATAATTGGAATTGTTTAACACTTTAGATTACGAAACAAATGCACTGTGATCTAATGCAGTGTCGGAATTATCAGTTGGCCAATTGCAGCTAGACTCGCCGATATTTGTTTGCACTTGTCACTGCACATAACAAGTGAATCCGACACTGCTTGTGGAGCAATGTCACTACAGATAAATTGTATGCTTGTGCGTGTTATTTCTGTATATGAAACTTATTATTGGTGTATGTTCGTGGTGAGGGTGAAATATTTTTGCTAAATCCTATTCTTTAACAGAAATAAAATTCTGTTAAAATAACATTTATTTATTATAGATACAAGGCTGAATTATGACGAGTGCCACTGTTGAAAATATGAAAAGAATTATATTTTCTCAATTATCGTTACATGAAAAATTATCATTGCACGAAACAAATACACTGCGATCTAACACATTGTGGAATTATCAGCTTCGGGCAATTGCAACTAGGCTCACCGATATTTGCTTGTGTGAGTTTTTTCTGTGTTCAAAACTTTTATTATTGGTGTGTTCATGGTGAGGGTGAAATATTTTTAATAAAGCAATTTTTTTTATTAATAAATTGGTTACTGATTAGGAAAAAATGAATTATTTTTCTTATTTTGTATATGCAGCAGGTCCGCACGGTTAATTTAGTGGCTATGTGCTTTGCAACCATATGCCTGGGGAAGGAGTGTCCTAGGTTTGATTCTCATTGATGACGTGAGGTTCAAGGATCTTCCTCAGCCATAGCCAAGTTAGCTGGTCTTGGGCAGCAAGGTTTTCCCCTCCAGTTTATCTGGGGTTTTTCATCCCGCAAGCAGGCAAACTGGTCCTGTGAGCCAACCTATTCTATAGGATTTCGGTTCCGAATGCCTACATGGTAAAAAGTGTGGGTCTATGCACGAGTGTAAATTAGGATAGGATATGCAGCACCCAACTCAAAATTTGCACCGGCCACCAATGCTGGGTACACTGCATAGTTCAAAAAGCCTGGTCAGAAAATCAAATTCCAAATGATTGGTGTAGAGTTCCCATCTATAAAAAGAGAAATAAAACAATGTGAGACTTAGAGGAATTTTCCTACTAAGTGTTCCTAGTAATTTTAAAGTATCTGTATTTAAGTTTAGTAGATCTGGAAAAAAAAAAGCATATGATGATGCTTGGAGAAGTACTGTTCAGAGCACTACATTTCTCATGTGGATGGGACATTGTACTGTGTAATATACAATCTGTATTTGAGTTGTAAATCAGCAGTTAGAGAAAAAATTATGAGTCTGCTGCCTCAGTATGATAGGACAGTTGAGAAGAGGTTATGATTGCTAATGAGCCCATGAGAAGATCGTACAGCAGGAGGAATGGTGTGCAGTATGAAGTGAATTTGATGGATGAAAGGACTTACATATGCCTGACGGATTACATTTAAATGGTTTTGAAGTTAATGTTTGGAGAAAGTGTTATTTAGTAAGAGTTTGAAAGTGCAAAACAGGAAACTAAAGATATTAGAAAGGATGTAATCATGCATGTGACTGACTACCAGAAATGAATATGGAATGCTAAATATGATTTGGATTGGTAATGACATTACACAAAGATAATTATGGGTACAAGGGGATGTTGAATGCAAAAAGTATCAAGAATAAGAGAGAAGTTTTTGGCACTGGTCAGCTCTACTTGGCCAAAAATTATAGGCATCAGTAAGACATAGTTGACAGAAAATGATATAGTTACAGGAACAGAATGTAAAGGGTATTTGTATTTTCAGGGAGGATAGAGGGAATAGGACAGGAGATCGGATATTGCTGGTGATAGCGGAAGAATTACAATCGACAAAATTGGAAGTTAGAGAATTTCAGTGGGGAAGATGGTTCATTTTAGGCTGTCTGGTGTGAGATAGAGGCAAATAGGACAAAATACGATGTTGGGTGCTTCTATTGACCAGGGGATTCATAGGAAGATGTAAATACCATCTATCAGCAGATTAGCACAAGTGCAGGGCAAACAATCATTATGGAAACATAGATTGGAAGGAAGGAGGCACGGCAAAATGAAAGTGGAATTTATAGTTACTAATGGATAATTACCTGAAATAGCATGTCATGGAGGGCAACCAGGAGTTTGAGAGTGCTGGATCTGATAACATCATCAAAAGATATATTCAAAGTATGCATGTTGTCTCTAATTGGGAAGGGTGACTACAGTATTCTTTGATGAGGTTTGCTAAACGTGGAATTCTCTGCCAAGAAAGGTTTTATGTTGAGCTATGAAGCTGCTAATTATAATAGACTTAAGAATCATTTTGGAGCAATATCATCGGTTGAGAAGCTACAAAGAAAGAATGTCATTAGTGCATGGGAAGTGGTCAAAGATTGTTTGAGAGAAGCAGTATCAGACTGCATATCCAAGGTCAGAAGGATAAACCAAGTGGGAATTAAATGGAGTTTTAGGGTTATAAAGCAAGAGCTGCGATGAGAAGGGAGCATATAAAGAAAAAAGTCATTACCATACTCATGAGCAGTACAAAGTGCAAGCAGGAAGGTTGATTAGTATGGTAAGAAAGACCAAATCAGATGATGAGAGAAAATTAGCTAAGTAGGCCTAAGTAAACCCAAAAGTTTTTTCATTATATGGCAAGTAAGAAAAAAAAATGACTATCCAAGGATGACTTTAAATAACGCTCATGATAGGAAGGTGACAGAAGCAAATGTGTACCATCCAGGTGGACATTATGACAGTAAAAAACAGAATACAGGGATGTAAAGCAACATAATTCTTCCACATGGCATATGTAAAGTTATATTATTATCTGAGACCTCCAGGAAGTCAAGGACTCCTCAAGGGAGGCTATAAATTACCCAACCGAGCTATCATACCTTCCCTTAAATTCATTTACACTAGATGCACTCACTAACTATAACGGCCAATTATCCACACTCACTCACTAGGTTTTTCCTAGAAAAACCTAGCTCTTAACCCTTTCTCGACTGAGAACAACCTTAACTTCCATGGATGTCCCTGTTCTCTCCCCGCATTCCATATAACGAAAAATTTCATCATTTGAAATGCTATACCCATTCAAAAGTTTATAGACATCTATCATACACCCCTCTTTCTCCTGTCAACCAGTCAGTAATCCACATACTCTAGATATAATATTTGTAACTCTTCTTTGCACCCTTTCCATAGCCTCTTTATCCCCTTGGAACCTGGGACCAAATCTGTGCAGAGTAATCCAAGTGCGGTCTTATCAAAGCCTTATGAAGAGGCAAAATGACTTCCTTATCCTTACATGTCAAGGTTCGCTTCAACATAGCAATTATCCTCCGAGTTGTATTTGCAACTTTTGCTATGTGACATTTGAACTTTAAATTCTTATCCCTTGCCTCTTCAGTTTCTTGTAGCATAACCCTGCTAATATAATATGCCGCATGCCAAAGTGCATAACTTTACACTTACTAACATTAAACTGACAGATTATCATGTGGTATCCAATCAAATGCCTTAGAAAAATCCAACATTATCATAGTGTAACCATTCCCTTAATCCAACTCGGCCATAACATTGTTATAAAATATGAGCAAGTTGCTAAAATATGACCTTCATTTAGTAAACCCATGCTGTTCCCTGCAGAGTATATTATAGTCTGACCAAGTGAAAAATAAACTTTCAACATCTTTCTCTAAATCCAGAGTAATTTAATAAAAAGGTGGCACACCGTTTGGCAACTCCTATAGGAGGAGATGACCTTGCTAATGCTTATGCCTTGGTATCTCCACTTGGGCCTAGCTCCCACTTTAGAGACCTCAATAAAGGTCGAAACTAGTCTGGGTAGTGGCCCTCCTTAATGCATAACATTATACATATCTGCAAGGAGATGTGTTTTGCATTATGATGGGATATACTGAGATAGGAGTGATGTTAGCTTGCACCTTTGCTACGAGTTGCCCGGTGTTGTACCACTTTACCCCAGTCCTGAAGATACTTTCAGGTGCAAACTTTGTTTGCACACACTTGGATAAAGGATTAAATTAAATTTATTATACAATGATAGGAGAGGAGGAGGAGGAGGAATGCTACTAATGATATCAGAAGTCCAGGAAATATAAGAAAACAATGATGGTAACAATGTCCCACGTAGCGATGAGTTTGAGTCTATTTGGTGTGAAGTGGAGGTTAACAGAATGAAATATATGGTGGGGTGTTGCTACAGATCTGGCAGCTCAGTTGAAGGGGACGAAGAAATGCATCGCCAATGTAGCCTTATGGGTACCAAGCAAATGATCATTATGGGTGACTAATTTTGCAAACACTGATTGGGTAGAAGAGAAATCTCATGATCAGAAAGAACAGGAATTTATTGAATTGTTGCGAGATAACTTTCTTAAGCAGCATGTGAAAGAAGGAACTCAAGGTCAAAGAGTGTTGGATTTGCTCATAGCGTCAGAAGGGATCTGTCAAGAATATGGCTATTTTATTATCAATTGGTGACAGTGATCATGCTGTTCTTTCTTGGGAAATATCTACTTGTATTGAAGCTCAGATTAAATCAGGATACATGCTGAAATGTTGCACTACCTTACCCCAGTCCTGAAGATATTTTCAGGCGCAAACTTTGTTTGCACACACTTGGATAAAGGATTAAACTAAATTTATTATAGTCTGACCAAGTGAAAAATAAACTTTCAACATCAATCTCCTATCATTCCTAAAAATAATATATCCGTTACACTCGATCCCACTTACCATATCTGATTCTGATAGCCAGATTTCATATTATCTGCCATAAGACTAACTTATATGGATTCATGTATACTAAACATCTGATACTCATTATACTGATTTATTTTTTTCTCCCCATATTTGTTTCAATTAACCTTTAACTGAAAGCTGGCTCATAACAATAACCCCCTTAATATGAATGCTTTCGGACTCCTTCCTCATGGGGGGGGAATTAGCATAATGTTGCCTGTTTCAGTTATTTAAAATTCTTTTATATACTAAATAAGATGCATTGTGTTCTAAAAGTGAAGTTTTAAAATTCATTTGTTTTCAATGTTAAAATTATATAGAAAATAGATGCTGAAGCCCATGTTACGTAATTTCAAGTAATGTCAACAGATTTTCAAGGCACATAGTCCCATACAGGGAGGCAGATTTTTTCCTCCAAGAAACTAAGTTTAATCCCTTGAACATAATACGAGGGTGCTCTGAAAAGTTCTCGGCCTCAACCATATATGGCAACACTATCAGCAAGTTTTTTTTTCCTAAGTTGATACATCTGTCATAAGCATCCATGTGAAATTTGAAGTCATTCTAGTCTGTGTCCTTTGAAACGGATAAAATTGAGTATCGTGTAGTTATAAAATTCTTTGTAAAAGAAGCTTTAATGCCAAAAGAAATTCATTTGAAGTTCATAAAACTTTGTGGGTACTCTTCTCCTTTTTCGACAATTAACAAATGGAATGCCGAGTTTATAAACGTGGTCGTACCAGCCTTGAAGATGATCCACTTCAAGGATGTCCAAAAAGTGTAACCGCTATAAAATATTGGTCAAGTGCACGATATGGTATTGAATGACCAGCGAGTCAAAGTGTGTGAAATTGCTGAGACTAGGCATTTCAAAAGAATGTGTATGATATATTTTCCATGAACAATTGCAAATGAAAAAGCTTTGCAAAAGATGGGTGCTGCGCTTGCTCACAGCAGATTAAAAATGCACTAGCATGAAAATCTCTGAACAGTGCTTGGAGCGTTTTAACAAGAATAAAACTGATTTTGTGCATCAATTTATTACTATGGATGAGACTTGGATTCACCATACACAGCAGTCAAAACAGTCGACAGAAGCCGGTTGTTCAGTGCCAAAGTCAGTTCCATCAGCAGGAAAGGTCATGGCATTGGTGTTTTGGAATGCTAAAGGCATTTTGTTCATTAATTATCTTGAAAAGGGTAAAACGATAACTGGGGAATATTATTCTGATATTTTAACCAGACTAGACGAAAAAATTCGTGAGAAAAGATCCGGTTTGCAGAAGAAAAAAAATCATCTTTCATCAAAACAATGCCCCTGCCCACAAAGGTGTTTTGGCAATGGGAAAATTAAGGGATCTGAACTATGAATTGTTGGAACATCCACCCTATTCTCCAGATTTGGCTCCCTCTGACTTCTATTTCTTCCCCAAACTAAAACTCTTCCTCACTGTTCAGCATTTTTCTTCGAATCAAGAGGTGATTGCAGCTATAGAGTAAGTATTTTGCAGATCTTACTGAGAACCACTACAGGGAGGATAATGGTGCTGGAGCATCGCTGGAATAAATGTATTAGTCTTAAGGGAGATTATGTTGTAAAATAAAAATAATTTTTAAATTATAAATTCGTTTTTTCATTGTTTAGGCCGAGAACATTTCGGACCCTCATAGTCATAAGTTCTGCATACCATCCATGTATAGCAGATGTATAATAGTTTACACTTCTACATCAGTTGTAAGCTAGGTTCTAAGTAAACACATTATGTGCTCCCATTTTCTGTTTCTGGTGTTTCTTGTTCTGTGAAATAAGAATGCAGACTGAAGGAAGAATCTCAATGATACAAGGAGCGCACACCTTTCTTCACAAAGAGATTGTCAAGAGGATAGCATCTCTGCATTACAAACGTCTTATGGGCAGCAAGCTCAAAATACCACCATGACATAGTTGGTGAATCAAAACAAAAACTTGCTGCAGATATGGCATCAGATGTTTCATATTTCTCTTTCAGTAGTTTTAGAAAAAAAAAAAAAAAAAAAAAGTGATAAAATAGCAAGTGTAGTTACATTTTCAAGACCAGCTAATTGTTATTATTCATGCTTGCTGTATAACATAAATTATAAAAATTTATCATAACTGTTCAATAAAGAAACATTTCAAAATCATCATGGGGAACTTTAATATTGTAATTGATATATATATAAGTACTATACATGAAATCCTGATGGAAAATTCTGGATATGGCCCAAGATATAAAGATCAATAGTTAGTGAAATTCACTTCATACACTGCTGTCAAAAACCTAAGGACGAACACTATTTCTGTAGATTACAATTGCAAATTCACACAAATTAACTTGTGGCAATTTACATAACTGACGATTTCAAGTAGAAAGTTGGTTCACATTAAAATTTTCAAATTGCACGCAAAGAGGTTCACGTGGTAATACTCAACAGAATAAAAGGCAAAAGGCCTAAGTGAGTTGTGTTTGAAGGAAGCTAGCTCTATTCATGGAGGAATAAGTAGCTAAATTGGATGTCTTGTAATGTCTCCAAGACACCACTAGATGATTTCATGCATGGAAGAATTACTGGATGACTTAAAGAAGGCCACAGAATTACTGATACTACTAGAGAGTTTGGAATCTCACATAGCACTGTATCCAGGCTCTGAAAACATTTCAAACTAATGGAATGTGTTCTGGGCATTTGCTAAGAGGTCACCCTCACTCTATCACAAAGCACGAAGACAGATTTTTGGTTATAACAGCAAAACATAATCATTGCACCATGGCAGATCAGCCCATTCAAGAACAGGTACGCAGCTATCTCAACAAACTGTGGCAAGATGTTTGCAACAAGCAAGCCTATATGCCCAAAAGGCCTGTTGTTCTCCATTCCTTTATCCACAGATCATCGTAGATGTTTTCGGTAGTTTCCTATCCATAAAAACTGGAGAAGATATCAATGGGCTAAAGTACTCTTTAGAGATGAGTGTTTTAGTCTTTCCTCCGATTCTGGACAACACTTGATCTGGTGTGAAAGTGGTACTGCTTACCGTCGTGAGAATGTTCTTGAAAGGGATAGATATGGCAGTGCTGGGATCATGGTGTGGGGAAGCATTATGCTTAATGGATGCACTAGGCTACAAATGCTGGAAAAAAGAGACTATGATTAGCAAATGATATTGCAATGAAGTTCAACATTGTCTGATTGTTCCATGGTGCCATAGGTGAAGAATTCATTTTTATGGATGACAATGCCACACATCATCATACAAAAGCAGTGGAGATACTGCTGGAAACAGAGGGTATTATTATTATCGACAGGCTTCCATGGAGTCAAGAGACTCATTGCGGGAGGTCCAACTCTCACATGCACAGTTCATTGTAACTCTACTTAAATGCATTCACTGTCTCTGTACTCACCACACTTCTCAGGCAATGCATTTCAATCACCCCAGTACTCTCCAAAAAAAAAAAAAAAAAAAAAAAAACCACCTCATACAGGTTCCAGGGATGGCCGCTCATTTCTCTCCCCTTCCAATTTTCTATGAAAAAATTTCATCCACATGAATTAAATCAAGTGGCCAACAAGTTTGCCTCAAGATCTGAATCACTTGGCGTTAAGCATGGTACGACGTTATGAACTGCATCATAGTTTGGGAGTGGACATATTCTCTAAGAGGAATGTCTGTTTGCATAGTTTTCTGTGTAAGCACTATACATTAATTCCTTAACAATGCCCTTACTTTTGCCAAAAATGTACTGCAATTTAATTTATATGAAATTTATCATTTTTTTTGTGTGTAATATAATTTATCAGTATGTTGGCAATAAATTTATGCCCACATTTGGCTTTAGTCATAAAAACCTTTTCGTATACAAGTAAAAATGTGCGTCCTTAGCTTTTAGACACCAGTAATTTCAGCATCGTTCAATTATCAGTACCTTTAACATTGAAAGTGACCATCATACAATACCATTAAGATTTAAATAAACTGACAAAAAAAAATGATAATAATTTGAGAAACAAACCACACTTACTTAATATATATATATAAATATATATAAATCAACTCACATGAAAGCAACAGATCTATAAATTTTAATATGCATGAATAATACTAATGTACTAAATTACATTACTATCCAGAACTTCAAGTACCATTCATGTAAAATATTAGAAAAAAGAAATGAAACAAACTGGGAACTTAAGAACAAAATCAAATATAAGAAAAAATAAATAAATACTCAATATTTTGATAAGGATGATAAAACACCTGTTTTATTTTATTTTTTTTTTATTTTTTACACATTGAAAGCATGTACAATAAAAAAAAAATTGGCCAGATTTTTAACACTGTCTCTAAAGAATAATACACTAAGAGAATGGGAAAATGCAGCTGCAGTAATCTACCATTTATCTGATCACCAACAGAAGTCAGTTGACATGAAAGGTCAGAGAATGCTTCATTACTGTTATTCTTATATGCAAAAAGTAGCTGCCTAATTGCCCAGCAAGCTACTAGATTACAAATTATTAGATTTTAAGAAGGAAATTTGGTGCACTTGCACAATAACAGGGTAGGAGCTTCAGAGCAATGAATATTAATTTTCATTGTCTTGAACTTACTGATTATGACAAACTCTGATTTATAACTTCTGCAATACACAAGGAATTATGAAATCAGCAAGTAGAGGACCATATGTTTAATAGCTGTGTGCAACCAAAAATACTAAAAATTAATGCCAATGACACTGAATAAGTGAATTACCAAATCTGCTTGTCACAATGGCATATCAGCAGAAGTCAAAAACAGAAATGACGTTTGACTGAATGCAGTGAATATTTTAAAGCCAATAATTACCTTTGCTTAGAAAAGAAAGTTTTTACTAAGCCTTTTCCCCTGCATTGATAAGTGGTAGTGGAACATGGACATTAAATGTAAAGGAAATTCAAAAACTAAAAGCAACACAATTTAGTATGGAAAGACTGAATTGAGATCTGCAGTGACATAAAGAAGAAAAGCCACTGAAAAACGTCTTGTAAAGGCCTTCACCAAGATAACTGGAATATTTGGGGAATTATTTCTTTTCTGATTGCTGGCCTGGTTGGTTGAGCGGTTAGGATATCTGCTCTCCAACCATCAGGCTAGCTGCAGGCTTATAAATGCTGTTGTGGGCATGGATGTGACAGTCCTCAGGTGGTAGATGAATTTCATAGGCCAGTTTGAGACCATTGTCTCACTTGGAAGACAAGACCAATGATGGACTGAATACTATGAGAGATCAAATGCCCATGGCACCAATCAAAAGCACTAGTGATGAAATTTTCTACAGTGACATAAAGAAGAAAAGCCACTGAAAAAAACATCTTGTAAAGGCCTTCACCAAATAGTGGTTTGATAAGCATTTCCTTCCTTAAAAAAATAGTTTAAGTAGTTACAGCTACAGTGCCCTGCTATCAAGTATGTCACAATATACAAGAAATTTCAGCAGACAAGCTCCTGTGTTAGAGCAATTACTTTAAGATTAGACTCAATGTTTCAAAGGCATTATCAGGAATACATATATGTGTACACACACTGAGGCAAGCTTTATCTCAATACAGTTTAGTAAGTTACAGCAACGCTTTTCTGGGCAACTACTGACTCTAGCCTCCAGTGAGGAAAAGAAAGGAAAAAAGAGAGAACATTAAGTAATAATAATTAAACACTTAAATAAATGGAACTATATCAGCTTCTACTGGTTCAGATTTAATTCTCTATATTTCTCCTGTTTATCCCATTTCTCACCCCACCTCCACCTTATTTTTTGTTTTTGGAGGGAGGTTTGTCTTCTACCATCCTGTTCTATTCCTAAATGCTATATGATTTGCAGATGGGCCTTTCAGATTTGTAAAACTGTTAAGCTATCATTTGTTATGGAGATTCGGATGACGGATTAGCATCTTACAGATTTCTTTGATGCCCATCACTGATACCTCTACAATCAGTTTTGTGGCATGATCAGAAATACCTGATTTTTTATAATTAAGAAATTTAATATATTGTGTTATCCTTTTGTTATTAGAATTGTACATCCAGCAAGGCATGTGCATTGATTATTGAGCCTTGCTTATGCAAGACAGTGGGTGACAAAGGGATCTTTAGAGGAGCTAAAGATCAAAATTTCAAAATGTGAAATTGTATAGTAACACACATTCATCTATACCTAAGGTCAGAGAGAAGGTTTGGTTACAGTAGGAAAGAAGTAAACAGATGATATATGTATAAACATTTCGCAACTCAGTCAGTGAAACTGTCAGCAAAAGTTATTTGAAGTTATGGCTAAAGCAACTAAGGCTGTGAGGCAAGTACTGTCTGCTGATTACATGTGTCCTTCTCTCTGCTTTATTTACAAGATGAAAAACTAGAATTCCAGGAAGAACATCCCTGCTACCTCCATATCAAGCCAGTTAACCCAGTATAAAAGGTTCTTTGCATCCTACACAAGATTCAAAAGCACATTATTGATACCAACTGACCTATGTCATTTGGTATCAATAACAGAAGCTCACTTAAAGAAGCAATCTGTAATAGGAAACTCATATAAAAAGTTCCCATCTAACAACATGTACTCTTAACTTAGCTTTCCAAAGTTATCGTGATGTGTAAGAGTAGCTAAACAAAACTCATGTGGTGGGGGTTTACATGCAAGTGGCAGGATGTTCTATTAGAGAAGCTTGGAAATTGCAGAAAAGAATATTACGAAAGGAATTGAAGACACAGAGATAATACAAAGACTGAAGGTATTCTGGGTGTCTGGAGCTAAATGGTAGAGAGAGAGAGAGAAATGCAATTAGGAGTAAACATCAATACTTGAGAAAAATTTATGAAACTCAGACACATGGAAAGGTGGTATTTATCTGACAGCCATGAAATGCTAAAATGTATAAAAAATTCTTATGGTTTCTCAATGCTTTGCATAACCAAGATAGCATAGACACTGAATTATGATACCAGTTTATAACAAAAAACTGAATAAGTTTTATTCATTAACAGTATTTCTGAAAACAGAAATAACACAGGCATTATACAAACATCAAGGAAAATTAGTGATGAACAAAATGGACTTTTTAGGCTAAACAAAGGTTGTTAAGACAAAATTGTATTTGTTATTACAGAGCTGAGAAATCATTTAAAGGATCTCCATTTAACTGATCTGGAGAAAAAATTGTTCAAAACATTTGGTGTAAATGCAATCTTATACAGAACGATATACAGCAATATTCTAATTATCTAATCATGTTGGGAAATCAACTCAGTTAACTGATGATAACTGAATATCAAGTTATGGTGCAGCACTAGGAGTCAGTATACATTAACCCAATCAAAGATTGGGTAACTGAGAGTTTGGTTATTTAAGAGTGAGATAATTTGACTTCAAAATATGCCAATCTCCAATCCTATGATAGGTGCAAACTAATCAGCCACATTGAAGACTGCAATTTCTGTCTCTTAGAAAGGCTGAGGATTTTTGTTTTTGAGAAAAAGTAAAACGAGTATCCAAAAGGTTTTCTGCAATGATGTTGCCCAAATATCTTCATACTGTTCCACCATACTAATGAGGGAGAAATCATTTTATTACTGAACTATGGTTAGTGATGCTTGTGTTTCTGTTTTATACCTCACTACACACTAAAACTATTGGCTAGTGTAAAGGGAATTGATTCTACTCAATTCAAATTTTCGGTTGTGCACCAGTTAATTCATTTCAGTTGTAGATCGTGAAATTACAAGTACTTCTGTCATTTGATGAGCTCTGCTTATCGAAGTCAGATTTTCTGCTTTATACCCCTCCCCAGCAAGACATATGCATTATTTTGTCATTTGATCATTAAGTCTTGTTTATGGAAGGCAGTTTTTCTACTTTATGACCCCCCCCCCAACATACAAACTTCCCCCCCTCCTCACAGGAGGAATAAACATGTATCCTTTTAAACATTAACACAAATTCAGAATGTTAACCCAAAAGATGAAACTGCTGCGTGTCATTCTCTAGCATAAAAAGAAATTAAAACATATTCAAAAAATAAGAAGACATTCTGTGTTTAGTAGTGTGTACAACTTTAATTCAGGTAAACAATTTAAGTAGCTTTATGTTTTAGTCTCACTGTAGACCTTGGGAGAAAGAAAAAAAAATTGAGTCAGAAGTGTGTTACTTAGTTTTTTTTGTTATACTTTATATCCTATTTCACAAAAAATATTGGAAACAATGTACAAAATGCTCTCTAAGTCCTTACATATTTCTTTTCATAGTGCTGAAAAAATTTGAAGATTAAATGATTTCTAAAAAAATTTTAAATTTGTATAACAGCCTACATAAAATAAATACATAACACTTACTACTTACTCTGCTCATAAGCTATAACATTAATATTCTACTGTTCAGTTATTTTATTGCTGAACTATGGCCACTGATGCCTGTGTTTCTGCTTTACA
Organism: Typopeltis vanoorti; assembly: GCF_054136105.1. NCBI lineage: Eukaryota > Metazoa > Arthropoda > Arachnida > Uropygi > Thelyphonidae > Typopeltis > Typopeltis vanoorti. The sequence continues at coordinate 79,522,193 of NC_143563.1, read as the reverse complement.
CCTCCCTACACACTGAAACTTCGCTAGTGTAATGACATTTGCCATGCTTTGAAGTCCAAATGATTTGATTTAATTCAATTTTCAGATTTGTACCAGTTAACTCATTTCAGGTGTAGATAAGTGCAATTATACAGTACTTCAGTTATTTGTTTATTGAGCTCTGCTTACTGAAGTCAGTGTTTCTGCTTTATACTCTCCTCCACCTCCTTACTTAGAATCCATTTCCCCACCTCCAGCAAGAGACATGCATTCTTTGGCAATTTGATCTTTGAGCCTTGCTTACGGAAGACAGTGTTTCTGCTTTTTGTCTTACCCCCCCACTCCCAACACACACACACACACACTTTCCCCTTCCTCTCAGGAAAAAAGACATATGCATCCTTTTAAACATTAACACAAATTCGGAATATTAACTCAAAAGATGAAACTGTTGCATGTCATTCTTCAGCATAAAAAGAAATGAAAACATTAAAAAAATAAGATTCTGTGTTTAATAGTGTATGCAACTCTTATTCAGTCAAACAATTTAAGTAGCTTTATGTTTTAGTTTCACCACATGCCACAAAGAAAAACACATGTTGTAAGAGTCACAAGTGTGTGCGTGTGCACGCGCATCCCTTAAGTGTATACAGGTATCCCTTGCTTAATGCAGGATTTGATTAATGTGACAATCCCTTTATATACGCAGCAAGAGTTTTATTTAACGCGTCTTTAAATTTACCAAAATTCCACTAAATATGACATCATTGCTACGATCAATGTACATGGGCATCATTGCAACTTTCAAATCCTATTTTCTTAAAACGACATTCTCAAAGGCAGTAGAAACAACTGGAGAAAATGCGATTACACTCCAGGAATTTTGGAAAAATTTTAATGTTAAACACTCAATTTGAAAACATTCATGACTCGTGAGAGTAAGCTGCATGAGAACTGTTTGAAAAACCTTTTGCAGAATGCGCTAATGACCTAGGTGGTTTTTAAAGTCTTGTGAACAACGTGGTTGAAGAATCATAGCAATTGGTGAAGACCTTGGTTTTGATGGTGTTGATGCAGAGATGTTAAAGAATTATTGGATTCAAATTCAAAAAATTTCAGTGACAAAGATCTTGAAATTGAACAACAACACACATATGAAGACAACAAACAAATGGAATGTGAAGATGAGGTTCCAAAGAATTACATGGAATATTTCGAAGTTTAGAATTGCTTAAGCAGCAAGTAATGGATATGGATCCAGATGCTAATCGAAGAATGCTTGTTTGCAAGGTCCAAAGAGTCATTTTGCTTGTTATCATTGAATTTATGCTAAGAAAAAATAACAAACTGTTCAAACGACTCACTTTTTTTTTTTTTGATAAAAAAATTGCAGTAACTAATGTAGGTGCAAGCATTTATTAAACATTTACTTTGCATTCATGTTTTATTTTCCCTAAAAGAGTGCCATATAAAACGAATTATTAATACAGTAATTGATCGTGGACGAATTGTAATTTTTACCATTGATTATTATATTTGATTAATGCAATTTTGATATACGCAGCAACATCGAGGGATTAATTAATCACATTAATCAAGGGATATCTGTACATTATATCCTATTTCACAAAAAAATAATAAATGAAATAAAAATAAAAAAAATTTGAAACAGAAATGTATGAAATGCTTCTAGTCCTTGCATATTACTTTTTCACAATTTTGAAGATTAAATGATTTCTGATTTATATAACTGTTCCCAGATAAATAAAATGCATAAAATAAATACATAACTGATTACTTACTTTGCACTTAAGCTAAAACATTAATATTCTACTGTTCAGGAAACATTACATAATACCCATTTGTTGTCAATGTATATGAAAAATATATAAAATATATACAATTGTTTTATGAAGAAAAAAGGTGATGTTATAGTAAAAATGTTATTTATCCTTTTCTTGCTCATAAAATTTGCATATCTATTTCAGGAAAGCATGATCTTAATCACAATTTTAATCTTACTCAAGAAACAAAACTTTAAATTTAGATACATAAGCCATGTTCCTCCTCTCCTCCATTTACAATTTAAATGGAAGAGAACACAAAATTTAAAAATTATTTAATAAGTGTCATACTCAGAATCCCAAGTGCCAACTTTCTCCACCACCTACATATGCCTTGAGTGTTCCAATCCAATTTAATCATATCCATCCAAAAGGTGTAAAGATAATACTTCAGTTAGAAATTTAGAGCACAATTTTATAATTATTCCTGTTTATATGTATTTGATGCTAATGTGACAATCTAGTGCTTGTGCATGTGAAAAGCAAAACTCCAAAAAGCTGCTCAAAGATACAAAGAAAATTGATCATTTTAATCAGTATTTGCATACAACAGATGCTAATGATCACCACTTATATCTAATACCAAGATATCTTCCCCCATATGAATGTGAGTGCAATTCTGGTTGAAAAAGAAGCCTTCAAAAACAATTTGAATGTGTCACCTTTATTCCTTTGCTCTTAAAATGAGTAGTTAATTCATTGCAGAAAAGCTTCATTATTTTAAAATGCACAAACACACATCTCTGACAAATGCCTAAACAAGGATAAGGTTGTGTAGAAATCTGAGCCACCTTACAAAAATAATTTGTATAGGAAAACTTCTCATTTGTTTCAGATTAAAAGGATAAAACTAGCCAACAGGGTGACACTTCCAATTTGAAAGAGCAACAAAATGCACATGGACTGTCTGATGAAATTGAGCCAAAGGCTCCAAAGGTAAGTATCACCACCCCTAGTTGTCTGTCTCAGCCTTACACGGAGGGAAAAGAGGGAAGGGGGCTAGAGTTGAGTTTGGGCAGTTGTATGAAGGGCTTAGTCCTCCCCTTCTGATTCTGAAAGAGAAAAGAAAAACATTAATAAAATCTTTGACAGAAACACTGCACATTCATATGATCAAATAACCTAAATGAAAAATTTACACAAAACTTCTTAGCAGTCTTAAAAAAGCATTACACTTTTTAAGCATTTTTTAAGAAAAAAATATTTGCATTTGAATTTCATTACAATGCAATATACAATATTGCATTAACTTACTTGCACTGCTTTCATTACCTTTAATTTAGCAAATTATGTTCTTGGTTCATCTTAAAGGATGAACCAAGAAAACATGATGAGAGGAACTTCATTTTACAAGTTTTGAAGACAAACTGTCCAATACATTCAGGACACAAATAGTAGAGTAGATATTAACACCACTAATTCTGATATCCAGTTTAATGCCACTTTTCTTCAAATCTGATCCATATAGATAATGAATAACAGAAATAGCATGCACCCTTATCTTAAACACGATTTCATATGGAACCATATTCTCATACCTCTTTAAACTGCTAAGAACAGACTGTTGCTCAATATAATGTCCCATTTACAAACCATAAATGTAGCATTTTGAACAGCTTTACTCTCAAAGTCCATGAGTCATTCTCCAAGGTTTGATTCTTCCATTCTTTCTTTAATTTGCATATTCGAGCATACAGATCACCCTGAAAGCATCAACTTTCTTTTCAAATCTTTCGGACATATTTTTCTTTTCAGTATGAAGTTCATTTCTATTCTATTCAAACCTAAATGGTGATTACATTTCACTTCATATCCCCAATATACTCATGTCCTGAACCATCATGAAGATATTGCTATCACCAATAACATAATCAGTAACTTTTCTTATTTCTTATGTTTTCTCTCCATGTGAATTTGTGCACATCTTTATTTGGAATATGGATTAGTCAAAGAAACCCATTAAGTGCTTACTATTATTATTAGCTTTGTTCTTTTCTCCAAATTTTTCTACATTCTTGGTGTTTCATTTCTTCCTTAGAACCTTCTGGCTGTAGGAATACAAGCAAGTCTCATTTTCCAAATCACTATTCTGATGTCTGCCTATATATATATATACGACAACTTGAAATTGCTTCTCATTCCAAAAGATTATCTTCATCTAGTGTTGAATACTATAGCTACTCCTTCCTTTCCCTTATCATTATTGCTAAATATAATACTTATTTAGAACAATCGCAAGTGTTTTTTGTCTTCTTTGTTTCAATAATATCAATGACACGGTACTTTTTCTAATTCTTTCTTTTGAATTCCACTAATGCTGACTTTTCAGTGTTTATCCTGGTATCTTGAAAAAAATAGTGAGTACCCTGAATAACCAGGAGACACCCAAGCTGGCATGGCATTTAATCATGATGCATCATCATTAAGCAGAAGCTACAACAACAGAATCGTGCAGACATTATATAAGGAGAGGGGTAATTAAGAGGCTCACGAGCAGTACAAGGCTTAGGCAAGAAAGGTGCAAGCATGGCAACAAGACAAAATTGGATTATGAAAAGAAATTAGCAAAGGTTGAAGTAAAAGGAAGAATAACTATGGAAGGGTAATGAGCTGATAATAGCAAGGTGACAAAAGCAGATTAAATAATGGAGATGCTTGAATGATAGACCACTTTGCAAGGGTCTATCATTCAAGTGAGGATACTACTGTGACAGCCATGACAGGAACCAAAATTGGAATAGCAGTTGATGAATTGGGATTGCTTATGATATTGCAGATTCTCAATGCAAATATGGCTGAAGGATTAGATGAGATATAACCTTGCATATTGTGAGAACATGCAAAGAAATGGAAAATGCCTCTGATTAGGTTGTTTACCTTAGGTCTCAGTTCTAGTAATGTCCCAAAATGGAAGGAAGACAAAAATAGTTTCTCTGCATAAAGGAGGCTCCAAGACTGAGTAGCAAATTACAGACCAATCGGTTTCTTAAAGACAGAATTTAGGAATGGATGGATAACAATAAGAATGCAAGATAACAGATAGACAGAGAATGTAAAAAACTGGATACCAAATGAAAGAAGATGGCAGGGAGGTCACAAAAACAGTGGCACTACAAGTGATTTCAGCAAAGAAGAAAAAGCAACAGACATATACTCTTTTTTTATTATTCTGGTTACTTATATATAAAAATTGTGAAGTTCTGATAACATCTCGTATGTGTAATTAATTGTTTCTACTCTCTTTTTTTGTACAACTTTTGCTAATACCTCTGATGACTTACAAAACTTGGGTTATATTTGCTTAGTTTTATTAAACCTATCTTAAAACGTGGTCTCATACAGAAGCTGCCTACAGAACTGCTAAACCACAAACTTACGTATTCATTTTACTTATTCATATACTTAGTAAATTTAACAATTTACATGAAACTGCACAGTAAAAGGCGAGTTTAATTAATGATCTTAATGACATACATCGTAACAAAAATGGCAAAATCTGAACACACAATCATCCACCTCTTGTTAGCATGTAAATCAACTAAGATTAGAACTTTATTGTTCAACAATTCTTAAAAATACTGAGTTAATAATTCTGGTATGGAAATTACAAAAGTGATTTTTCATTAATGCATAAAACAGAAAAGTATTTTTGAAACAAATAAAAGGTAAAGTGGTAAGAGGTGTATAGTACGCCCACAGATACGAGACCCTTTGATACTTCTGCGCATGTCAAAAGAAGGAGAATCCATTCCGATATTAGGGTAATCAATCTGTATTGTGGGATGAGTGTTTATTATTACACGTCAAAAAATTAACTTCTCTTTTATGATCATTGTAGTTATAGTATCAGAAGAGTTGATAATAACTGAGATGACATCTCTCCCACCAGTTGGAGAGCGACCATGTAGTTTTGACTTGGAAGATGAATAGACATGCAGGAGTATCAATGAGTTGGGAACATATGTGGAATTATAAGGCAGGTGATTATAACAGTTTTAGACATCAACTTGGGAAAGTTTCATGGAGGGAGGAATTGGAAGGCCAAGATATCATTAGTGCTTGGGAAATTGTGAAGGAATATTTAAAGTGCTAACTATTTTGCTTGTATAACAGTTGGAAAAGTTTACGTATAAAGCACGTGATTTTGCATGATGGTGACAATTCGTATGTCACCTTATTTCTTTCTCCCCTTCACTTCTTGGCAGTCTGCCAACGACAGCTCTCGATTCTGTGGTCAGAACTATAATAAATTATGGGACATTTCTAGTTGCTGCACTTCAGTTAGCATGCATCCTAATCTAATCATAGAATGATGTTGGTGATTTATGGTGCAAACGTCATCCTGCACCATAACAATGGTTATATTAGTATATAAGGTAAGACAATCACAAACATCCATGCATGGAGCAGGATTTGAACCTTTGACCTGTTTGTTGGAGGGCAGTTATGTTCAACACTAGGCCAGCTATAATCCTATATTGGAATCCTAATCAAAAGGATTTCTTCTATTAGTCTTACAAAGACGGGAAGGATCCCTGATCAAGTGATTATCTGGTTATCACTCAATTTGAATTCTTAGCAACTTTGGTTTCAGTGAATAACAGAACCGAACACATTAATTGTGGAGAAAAGACTTTTGATACAGGAACCCATGTCAGTAAAAACATGCGACTGCATTCTTCTGATTAAGGATCACTTACCAAAAGAATTGTTAAAAATTAAATTCATATTTGACCTTCATATGAATTTCTTGCAGCTGTGAACTGCAAGCTTATAACTTTGTATTTGGGGAATCCTCCCTAGTGAATTACAAGTACAGCTTCTTTTTATGCTAAGGTATTAAAGATATTTTTTTTAATATCTGATTCAGATAAAATACCAATTTCCATCCAGCTTTAATAATGTAAACAAAACATTCAGTTTGTGAAATCCTATCAAACTAGATTTTTATATCAAAACATGCTTTACAGATAGAATATATCAATTTAAAACTTAGTACGAATACTTCTCCCATTGATTCAGAATATTTTTATTTGATGAGAGTAATATTTCTGTGTGAAGGTAATTTATGTATATTCAGTAGATGCCGCTTATTGTGATCACTTTGGGACAGTCACTTTTCAATAACATTAAGCAAAGGATATAAAAAATTGCATCATTTATTTCAATTTATTGTTATGAACATTATTATTGTTATAATTAACTTTTTAATAAGCAACAACATAACATTTATTTTAAAAACTTCTCTGTCGTGTCTTTGAATATAGTAGTTCATGAATAAATTGCTCATATTCATAATGCCTTTCGAAGTATGTTGCTCTATGTTGCACACTGTGACAAAGAACTCATAGAGCTTCTTGCACCTGGGCCTTGGTTGGAGGAGTTCTAAAATTTGTTCTATGCTTGTATTAGGTTCACTTTCTTCTATTAGTTTAAAGTTCTCATTGGAAGCAGCTTGACATGTTTTCAACATTATCATTGTAGCCACCACTTCAATGTTGTTATCAATATACAACCAATTTTCAAATTCTTTGGAAGGAGGAGTTTCAGAGCTTGTCTTAAAAAATCCACCTTTTTGGAAGCAGTTTTTAATAGTCTTCTCTGAAACTTCCTTCCATGACATTGCTACCAAATGCAATGAATCAAGAAGGAAAATCTTTTTTGCAATTGCACTTGCATCAGATCGGTCTTTTATATAATCAAGTTCAGCTATAATTCTCGCATGAACTTCCCTACGATAATAAGCTTTAAAAGCTCATTTGATGCCTTCGTCACATTTACCGATGTAGTGTTCGAAGGCAAGAAAATTACTTTGATGTTCTTCAATGATAAGGTGTTTGTGTGTGCAGTTGTCTACTAACAAGACAATTTTTCGCTTTAATTTAAGATCCCATTTAACTAAACCAATTGATGAAAACGTCATTAGTCATCCAGGCATCTGCACTAAAACAGTAGTCAACAGACAAACTTTTGACACCTTTAAAACACCGAGGATTTTTACTTTTTCCAATCACCAGGAGCTCTCCTCACCTTTCATATTAGCATAATGAAGAACTGTCACTCCCTCTTTTGAAGATTTAAATCTTTTAGTAGTTTCATTTTTAAACAAATAAGAATGTGCAGGCAATTTCATCTGTATTGTAAATATCCTCGGGAGAATATTCAGCAATAATTTTTGACCACTTTATTCCAACCATCAGTTGATACAAAATCAGCACTTTTTTCTTCACCATAATATGCTTCTCTCACTTTTTCCACCTGTTGAACCATCCATCAGTTGCAGTGAAATTTTCTTTGCCCATTGTTTTTGCAAGTTCTGCTTTTTAACGCATCAAAGGCCCATTAATTGAAGCATTCTTTTCACTAACATTACTAAACCAAATTTTTCATGCTGATTCAACTTTAGTATCCTTACCAGATCGGACTCTCTTCCGATTCATGTTCTCATTAGTAAGAGCTGAAGTTTCAATGTTTGATCTGTTTTTTCAAGATCTTACACAACTTGTATTCTTTTATTTCTTTTATAATGAGTCAGAAGCACTATGCTGATCCATTATGGGTAACTTATCATTGAACTCCAAAATTCTTTGCTTTTCTTGAAAAGATAAATCTTTATGTTTTTTTACTTGCTTAGCACAACAACGAATTCAGCACACTGCCTTGGCCTCCAAACTTCCCTGACTGTAATCCAACTGAACACATGTGGAACATGCTAGAGAAGGGAGGGTGTGAGAACAGCTGATCATCCTCCACAGAATGAGAGTGAACTGGCAGAGTTGCTGCAGCAAGCATGGATTGAGTTATGAATGGAGGATGTTTGAAACCTTGTGAAATCTGTTCTTAGGTGTCTGTGAGCTGTGACTGCACAGAGAGATACACCAATGTGTTATTAAGTGCGTGTTTTTAAAAAATATTGAATGACTAGAAACTGAGAAAAATGAAAACAAAGTTTAATGTATATCAACCAAGTAAATCAATCTTCCTACATCTCTAGTCCTCATGACGAGGCAACTCACAATAATATCAGGGATTTCCAGAAAACATTGAAGAGGATAGGCCTGAATATCAACTAGTGTTTCTCAATCGCTGTAAATTCCATGCTATCTTTCCTAAGTTTATCTGCTTTAAAGAAAACATTAAAACAGAATGGGCTAGAAGGATTTATCATAGAACAAAGATCTTCTCGGTGAGAGGATATTTGATACTAAACGCACTCTGGCAATTTTATTTAGTAAAAAAAAAAAAAACACTATCTCAAAAAATTGAACAACCTCTAGATATTGACAGTTGGAATCTTCTTAAAGTGAGAATTGAATCTCAAGCCACCAGAATTCAAAATGACAATAAACTTGAACTTATTAGAAAATTCGAAGTCCTTAAACAAATACAAAGAAATTCAACTTCTTTGAAACCACACCTCCATCCTGACAAAGAAATCCCGATGCAGAGAAAAGTGTCCTCAGTAAAGGCCTAAATTTTGTTTTATCTCCCAGATCTATTCCTAAAGAATTATTACTTACAAAGATCGAAAAAACTACCTCCTTTCTTCCTACCCAAGAGACAAACCTACTCCGCATTGAATCCATTTTCATCATCAATAACGCCAAACTCCCCTACAGACAATATCTCTTCATTGGAACGACAGGCTATTAAGAAGTTACAAAACAACAAAAATATAATTATTCTTCCCGCAGATAAAGGCAACACCACAGTTGTTCTTAACATTGATAAAAATCATAACAAGATGATGGAATTGTTACGGAGTGACACTTACTCGATCCTTGAGAGAGAGATCCCACCAGCAAACTCCACAACCAGACCAACAACCTACTGAGAACTACTCTGAACTTCCTAGAAACAGATGCCTTTCTCTTCATTCTCTCCATCTGCTTATTCCACGATTATATGGACTTCCTAAAAGTCATAAAGAAAATACCCCACTTCGACCTATCGTAGAAGGAATTGATTCTCCAACATATAACCTTTCAAAATATCTGGCTAAATCTCTCAAATGTTTTTCCGCTAAATCATCATCTTTCATTAAAAACTTTGCAGATTTTGTTTCATGCATAAAAGATATTATTATTAAAGAAGATGAAATCATGTCTAGTTTTAATGTAGTCTCCTTATTTACCAATGTTCTTACGGACTAAGTTCTTGTACTACTCAAAGATAAATTAACTAAAAAGATCATGGCCTTATTTACTCACTGCATCATTTCAGGACATCATCTATAAACAAAATTTTGGCCTTGCAATGGGTAATCCGTTGTCACCTGTACTTGCGAACATCTATTTAGAAGATCTGGAAGTTCAAGCCATCTCTTCTTATCCTTTAAAACCAAGAATTTGGAAAAGATATATTGATGACATTTTCCTGATTTGGAGCCATGGCCACGAATATCTCCTGAACTTCCTAGAACATCTAAATAATCAACATCTAAACATAAAATTTATGGCTGAGTTTGAAGCTAATGGTTCTCTTCCTTCTTTTTGGACATGAAACTGACCCGTTCCTCAGAGAAATTAAAAATCTCGATTTACAGAAAAGCTACCCACACCAACAGATATCTCCATGGTCACTCCATCATTATCCTCCTCAAAAAGTTTGGAATCATTTCTACACTAGGACAGCATGCTCGCTTTCTTCTTGATGATGAGATAGAACTTAATAAAGAACTCAATTTTCTCAGGTCTAATTTTCAACTAACTGGTTATTCACAAAAAACAATTGACAAATACCAATTGAATCCACCCACTCACAATAATGAAGAGACCAACAGGGTGAAAGGTAATATTTCTATACCATACATAAGCTCTGTCTCACCCAAATTGGCCAAGGTTCTTAGGAAATACAACATAAGAACTTTTACTACTCTTCCGAAAATCCGCTCCTTACAATATTACAACCTTAAATATTCCGGTGTTTACCAGATTTGGTGCAACTGTGATATACCATACTCTGGCCAAACAGACAAATCGATTGAGTTACGCACTGAAGAACATAAGAGAGAAGTCAGTTACAGGAGAACGCGAGCCAGTGCTTTGTCCAGTCATACTCTGTTCTCGGCCGATTCCAATGAAAAAAACCTTAGCCTATGGGACAAGTCTGATAACATTTTCTGTTGTCAGGATGAATTAGAAAGAAAGATAATAAAATCAAAAGAAATCATTCTCAACAACAACCTGAGTTACAACCTTTCAGAATGTCATTGTGCTACAATCAAATACTGGCATTCGCAAGATGCTATATGCATGCATACGCCCAACAATGAAGCCAACAAGATAACAGTTTTGAATGCGCAGACTTCAACGTTTCTACATTGAATATATATACACTAACTTTACATGTTGTTTACAGTCATTTCCTCTATGTTTTACTGGTTATTTCTTTTTTAATGTACACCTGAAGAAGGCTGATACAAGCTGAAACTAGTTGTGCTATTAAACTTTGTTTTCATTTTTCTGTTTCTAGTCATTCAATATTTTTTAATATACATATATATCAAATATTTTCAGTAGTTGAGGACAAAAACATCTCCAATTAGTTTTCACTAGTTTGTTGATTAGTAGTAACTTGAAGAGCCGAGAGACTTTTGTTAACATTAAGTCCTTACTCATCTGAAAGAAAGCCATTACTGAATAAATTTGCTTTCAATGGTGAAGTATAGTGATGAAAGCACTCACTGATCTGATGGTAGTATCCTAATGCAGATATTAATGTGACTGGCAATTTACAGAGCATTGGTGAAGGAGGAGGAGGAGGGGGGTCCTGATAAGAGTAAATTCTTGAAATCTTTGGCTATGACTCACTTTTTTCCTTGCTAATTTCCATTCTACTTCTCCAGAGTTACGTTTTGATCGTGATTCTTGAAATCGTTCATATACTTGATATCAATAGCATGATCAGAACAGATTTACCATAATGATTTACCTTCATCTAATAGGACTGCATGCACATTTTTTTCAGGACTGTTCTTCCTGTTACACTAATGAAGGGGATGCAAAAAAAAAAAAAAAAATTCAGCTATTTCTGTAGACTCCCAAGTGGGGTAACATGGTAATCTTACAGTTTTTTTTAATTCTTGAAGATGGCCTCAAAAATACAATGTTGAGTTTGACTATTTATTGTAGTTAATACATTTTTATTACTGATTATAAAGGCTATTCAATAAGATGAGAATGTTTCATAAGTCTAGGTTAAATCATAATTTTGCTAACCTGATTATTTTAATAGCAGCAGGAACTTTTAGGTCTTATCTATTCTTTAATTCTACAAAGAATGTGAATGCATCACTGTAAAGAATTCTGAAGATTCAGAAGAAATTAGATTATGAATTACAGAACATAACTGAAATCAATTGTTCCTCTGTTCAACTTATTTAAGAGCCTGTATCAACAATATGAGATTGAAAGCACTGAACATATGACTTTGTTAGTCACACTGAATTGTTTCAGATACTGAAGAAGCTGCTGAACATGAAAGTGAAGAGTCATCCAATAATTTTTCAGTTCTTGTAGCAAAAATCTGTTTAACGAAATTAGTCTTGGATCATTTGTGAAGAGCTATTTTTTTCATAATCTTAATTGCTGAAACATGACTTTCTCATACATACTTTAATTCAATTAGCTGGTGTAAAAGAATGTATTTTGATCTCAACAAAATCAAACAACTGAGTAATCCCATAATGAGAAAACAGACGTCATTAGAAACAACAACTAGTTACAAACTGAAATGAAGGGAAATTAAAGTATTAAAAACACTGCCAATTCTCTCTGAATAGAGAAGCAAAATGTGCACCTTAAAAATTATTTTTTCTAAGGTCAAATTCTTCTCTCTTTTGCTTTGTGAAACCAATCTTTTTATTTCTATTTTGCATAAATGTTTTGTTACTAATCACTATACACTTTGTTACATCATATGAATTATGCTACTGACATAATAGCTCTCGATTCTCGTGAGTGAAATACTGTACTGATCATGATGAACATAATTTCTTCTAAGTTTATTAATACACTATTACTGTATGCATTTCTTTCATATTTCTTTGTGACTTATCTGATACTTTTTTCCACACAGAAAAATCATAACTTTTGGTGTCAAAATTGCTTTTTTTAATTAACAGTAGGCATTAGCACTATATCATGTATTGCTGAAAGTAATCAAAAAAATCCAAATCCTGGCAAATTTTATATCATTATGCAATATATAATTATATTAGGTATATCCTTCATTTAATGAAGTAACTAAGGAAAGAGAGTATCAGATACCACTGAAAGGTCTGCTAAATCAAACAATGGCTATATGAAATCAGGTCCATTAAAGACATCTATAAAAAAGAGAAATAAATTGAATGTGAAAGATTTATGCAAGCATACTTGAGGCTATGATAAATTGTGAAAGGGAAGCCTGGAGATGAGCAAGCTGGTTTCAGGTCAAATACAGGCTAAAAGGATCAGAGTTTCACTTTAACACATGTAGGTGAAAAACCATGGGAATATAACAAAGATCTGGAAAAGCATATAATATTATAGATGATGGAAGTTTTTTTCACTTTGCTATGCTACTAATTATATATTTGGTTTAATCCTTTATCCAAGTGTAAGCAAACAAAGTTTGTGCCCGAAGTATTTTCAGAACTCGTGGTAAAGTGTAGTAAGTTCTGATCACTTGCCTTAGTATCTCCCATAATGCAAAGCACATTTCCTTGTGGACATGTATAATACTATGCATTATACATTTCCTTGCAGACATGTTTAATGCTATGCATTAACAGAAGGGCCACTACCCAGACCAGTTTCGACCTTTATTGAGGTCTCATCAGTGGGAGCCAGACCCAGGGTCTGGCTTTATACATTTCCTTGCGGAAATGTGCTTTGCATTATGGGAGATACTAAGGCAAAAACTTTGTTTGCTTACACTTAGATAAAGGATTAAACCAAATAAATAATTGATATAATATTATAGATATGGAAAAGCATGTAATAGGTGCTGAGAGAGACTGTTCAGAGCATATTTGTGTGGCATGAATGGGACACTGTATTGAGTATACATTATTTGAATTATAAGTTGGCAGTTAGAACTGAAGGAGGTACAAGAAAATGGTTTCATGTAAAATCAGGTGTGAGACAAGGGTGCACATTATCTCCACTGTTATTAATCACCCATATGGATCACATTATGAAGGAAAGTGGTATTAAACTTGATATCAAAATTGGGGATGCTAATTCAGCTATATACTTCATGCAGATGTTACACTTATAATTTAATCCAGTATAAGTCTGCAGGATTCCCTGACCAAATTGAATAACTGCTGTAATAAATTTAGTAGGAAAATCAGCATAAAAAGACAATGAAAATAGGCAGAAACACTGAAAACATCACCTGCATCCTGAAAGGAAAACCTATAGAACAAGTAAAACATTTCACTATTTAGGCACAATTTTAGTGAAGATGGAAAATTAAATTTGGAAATAGAGAGCAGAATTAGCAAAGCTGGTATGATAGGAAGTTAACTGAATGAATTTATATGGAATAAGAGAGAGATTAGTCAAAACACTAAGCTAGCTATATACAAGACATTGCTCAAACCAATTTTCACTTATAGATCTTAGAGCTGGGTTAGAAATAACTCTTCATCAAAGACTGGAAATCACAGATATGAGAGATCCACAGAGAAAGATTAGGGGACTAAATAGATGGCATCAATGACCGTATCATATTAAACCTATAGAACAAGTAAAACATTTCAGCTACTTAGGCACGCTTTTTAATGAAGATGGTAAATTAAATATGGAATAAGAGAGAAATTAGTCAAAACACTAAATTAGCTGTATGCAAGACATTCAAACCATAACTTATGGATCTGAGAGCTGAGTTAGAAATAAAACACTTAATCAAAGACTAGAGATCACATATACGAGTCCTGAGAAAGATTAGGAGCATGAACAGATGGCATCAATCAATATCATATTAAAGACGACAATATTAGGAAAGAACTTGACGTTGTTAGCATTCAGGAATGTGTTCTCAGAGCTATCTCACTTAAACAGAATGAGAGAGGACAGGTTACCAAAACTTTTCCAGGATGGCAAGACAAATACCCAATGAAAGATCAACATCTAGGTGACATGATACAGTAAGAAGCATCTCCGAAAAACAGAAATATATAAGATCTGATATTAATAGAGTCTTGAGAGATAAGTTAGAGTAATTCTACCTATTACAGATAAAAAAAAAAAACTTTAAGGGTATTTTTTTTTTTTATGAGCTAATCCTAGCTCGTGCAAAAGTTGTATCATCATTTTAGTAGTGAACAGTATTTTAAATTTTATTTATTTAACATGTGAAAATAAAATTTAATGCAGTCAACTTTCTGGATGAATAGCCTAATACTTTGAGAGCTTAATTATTCACCATATGACAGAAGAAAAATGCAGACAGACAGATAGATTAGTTCACTAAAAAATGAAACAGCTGTATATAAGACAGAGTTCAAACTAATTTTAACTTATGGAACTTGAGTAGAAATAAATCAGCTGATCAAAGACTAGAACCCACAACTATGAGAGTTAAGAGAAGAATTAGAGGAGTGAACAGATGAATCAATGGCAGAATCATATTAAAATATGAAGGTATTAGAATGGAACTGGACATTATTAACATTCAGGAATGTGTGAGCAGATGCTAAATTCAGGTTGTATAAAGTTGCTTAAACTGAGAAAGGAGAGATTAGCAAAACTTTACCAATAATTATCAATAGTAGATAAAATCTATTATCATAGTATCCTGCACATCCCTTGACAGAATAGTCAGGAATAATGAAAACTGATAATTAAACTTTTTATATGGACGTTTTCGATAATGGTTGTTATACGAATTAACCCAGGATTGCACACCATAGACACATCAAATATCTATCAAAATAAGTCAGTTTATCTTTCACTTGAAGATTAATGTAGAAGCACTGAATCTTTTGATGCATTATACTTACAAAATGTTGGTTCTATTCAGAAATATAAAGTCCTTACCTTCTTCAGCATTTTGTAACCATTCAACAAATTTTTTCATCTGATCTAAGAACACACTTTTTCCTTTGGGAGAATGTGCTTCTCTGTGCCATTTCATTATCACATCTTCACTTAAAACATCAGCTAACAGAAAAAAAGTGGGAAATATTTATTCGTGAAATTTTACAAGTAAAAATTTTAGCAATACAAATATTTTAAGGAAAAATAAATATCAAGATTGAAAAACTTATGCTAGGTGGAGTGGTTAAGGAGCAAAAATCAACTACTGAAGGAAAATTATGACAAGAACAATTAAAGCATGAAGCATCAATGAAAAGCAGTGCAGCTATCAGAAGCTTTAAAGGTACAATGTTGAAATGAGATTAAGATAAAAAAAAAGATCAGGACAAAAGGGGAAGCAATAATTATCAGAAATAATCTAATGATAACTTATGCAACTCGGGGTGTCATCCCAGGAACTGAAGTGTACAATGAGAGTCAGTTACAGGTACAATCAAGACATAATGCATGTATTTTTCATTTATTATTTATATGGGCAATCCATGGAGTCAAAAGACTCATAACTGGAGACCCACTCTATTCATTAACACAATAACTATCATACATCTGCTTAAACCTATTCACTGTTGGTCACACACAACCACCTCTCACAACCCATTCCACTCATTCACTGCTCTCCAAGAAAAGAACCTAATCTGCTCATCCTTACTAACCACACTCTTAGACAGCTTCCAAGTGTGGCCACTCGTTTTCAATCCAAAATGGTTTGAAAATCCTCCCACAAAATGGGAGGAGGCCACATTATGGCAAGAAGACTGTTCACTCTTTGTATGAATGTAATGTCCAAGAGTATTTCTTCTCACTGCACATCCCTACTCAATTCTTCCATCTAAACCACGAATGAACTAATGACAATTCTTACAACACTGTGACAAAAATAAATTCCACATGAAATAATAATAATCCCAACAAAAACGACACAACCAATCACAACATATAAACCATACAAAATCTCAATAAAAACTCACTTTCACATCCACTTTATGACATCTATGGCATTAACACCAACATAAAAAATTACATTCACCATCACTTAGTCATCTAGACCAACTCTTACTCTTGAACAAAAATCCAAGCTGTATCTAAATCTAGTAACGTCCAAATTACACACTTCACAATTCCTTTCACAATGGCAACACGTGCCTTGTGAGATCAGACATTGCATGCCAAAGAGTGGCTAATTTAGAATTCCCAGCTGCTGACTTTCCATGGCTCAAGATTTTCCCTGACCCACTTAGTAAAATTCACCTGCTACATTTACCACTCTCTAAATTTTGATAACCACTCAGAGTTCTTCATTCCTTTCCATGAAACTAAACCATCTGCAATCCAGCTATCAAAATAGTGAGGTAATATTACTAGATAACTGCAGTGTCCACAATTCAACTTTTTCAATACTAATGTCAAACTGGGATGAGAGGCAAAATATTTGCTGTAAGTAATGACCAAATCGCACATCTTTTTACATGAATTGCTGATAATCTTCTTCACACTGTCATAATACTCTGGATATCTCTTTAACCAATTTTCCTTCCAGAAACACTGTAGCAGTCACTTCTCTTCTCACAACTTAGACCACATCTCATCTCTCACAGAATGCTCTTTCTCGAACTACTCCTAACCTTGCATCCTCTGGCACCTATGAAAGTGTCAAATGGGATGAACCCTGAAATCTCTACTCCTCCTCCTTTCTTTGATCTGACTACTATTTCTGCTCATTTAACCCCAACACTGAACAAGTCACAAAAATTATCCTGACTGGTATGAAGGCCTTCACACCATTTTATCCCAAATCTTCATCCACTTCCCAAGCCCTTGTTCAACAGAAAGTATATCAAAAGAGTTGGGAGAAGGGAAAAAAAAAAAAGCAAGCTTACTGCAGATGGCTCGCATCAAGAATCCCAGCTTCATACTCAATCTATACAAAAACACAACATATGCCAAACAATTATCAGCACATCTAAATCTTGAAAACTTGTCTCCCGCCCAAATGGAAGCTGTGCCTTCTGGTCCCTTGCTAAGGCAACTTCTGCTAGCCTACAATTCTACGCTTTCTCTCTCATCCTGATAACACCATTATTACTTCAGCTAGTAGAATTGCACCTGGATTATTGTGCATATATTTGGTCTCCCAGTTTCCAAGGATAAAGAAGCTATGGAAAGGGTGCAAAGAAGAGTTACAAAGATTATATCTGGTTTAAGGGATTTAGATTATGAGGACAGAATGCAATGTAGTCTGTCCTCATAAATGATAGGGGGTCTATAAACTTCTGAATGGGGGTTATAGGATATCAACTAATGAAAATTTTCATTATATGGAAAGTGGAGGATTTTCTCTCACAGAGCAGTGTAAGTGGAATAGTTTGCCTTTAGGGGTAGTGAGTGCATCTAGTGTGAATAAATTTAAGGGAAGATATGGCTTGTTTGGGTAATTTATAGTCCCTCTTGATGAGTCCTCAACTCCCTCCGGAAGTCTCCAGGGAGTCAAGGACAATAATAATTAAAAAATCCCAAATCAACCCACACTTAAAATAATGCTCATGTGTTCTGGATAGTGCATCTAAAACTTCTTTAAAAATTGGTGACACTGTTTAGGAATATTGGTGAAATATTCCTAAGCAACTATAATAGGCAAGACTTAAAAAATAAATAAAATAATAATAAAAAAATCAATAAACTTCTATCTCAGACCTTATCTACACCTCACAGCCTGTACTGATGCACTTATAGGTCCCTTTGCAGTTGCAAACTGACCTACTACAGCTGGACAGTCAATATCAGGATATCCAAACACAAAGACTACATCCGGTTCCACCAATATAGCCATTCAGGATTTGCTGACCATGCATTGGACACCCACCACAGAATTTGCTGGAAGAAGGCCACTTTATTACACTGCAGCAAGTAGAAGTAGGAAATACTTCTATCAGCCTCAGCTGTGAAAAACTCCCCAAACTTCAACAAAATTATGTGCATGCACCAAATTTTGGAAGCTTACATTCTAAGATGGTAAGCCCAACTGCAAAGACAACTCAATTTAGCCCATTAAGGGGGGTACCATTTAGGACTCTAAGACCGACTTCAGTTGCTTTTCTTCAGCATCATTTGCTTAGTGTGAGTGCCTGCATGCACATATCACTATTCTGTGAACCCTGAAAATAGCAGTATAACATTGCCAAAATATAGGTAGTTATTAAAGATTTTATAATTAATAATTCAGTTTACGTTGTAATTTAAAAAAAAAAAAAATAGAAATATGTCTACTTTTCTATAAGAATTACTTTTTCCCTTGTTCTGGTTCTCTTAGTAAAACAGCATGGAACCTTGTTTAAGAACGATGCTCTGCCCAGCATAGATTTATCATGCTGTGTCACCATGTTTGTTTCTGGTTTTATTTATTTATTTTTTATCCTGCACATGAGAGGGACAAGAATCTGTAGCACATCAGTATTGTGCATTAAGTGAAAATAAAGATTGAGAAAGAAGAAACCTATTGACAATAGGTTTCTACATTCCAATACAGAATACATTTTGGTTACCTCAAATTGCCCACCCATCCTCATTCATTCAGCATCTGAAAATCTGCTAATGGCTTGCACCACATGAAGAATTAGACAACAGGTAAGATTCTCTAGTCAACTGTTTGCATTCCTTAAGGTTAAGTATGGACTTATTACTTACATGAAACTTTAGAACAGAAATTTCACTAGTGTCTAGAGTACCTACTTGTAAATCATATGAGTAGCACAGGCTAAATTACATTCCTAACTGTACAAATTTGAGAGACACTGGATTAAAAAAATACTAACTACACAATGCAAAACTATTTAGCATAAGATGGATAATTTCAGACCATCATTTCTGTTCAGACTTGGGAAGTGAAGTAAGGTTCCACAATTTACGTACAAATATTACATAAGATAAACACTTCATTGACAGACTAATCTTCTTCCAAAGAACTTTATGTTTGGGAGATGGCAAGTTCTGCAACTCCTGACTGCTCTGGCTAATAGAATTTAATGTAATCTGAGTGTTCTTTAGCCCACCCTGGAGTCTAAAATTTCGTGCCAGTTGTTCTAAGAACTCTGTACTTAGTCACCATGCCTACTTACTTACCGATTCATCATGTTATTTCCTTAAAAATTACGTGGAGGTATCCTTCCAGTTATCTAGTTGATCTTCAAGCAACTTGTTGCTAAGACATCTCTAGTCAAATATTAATAGCTGCTAGGATAAATGAGTTATTAACAAATAATTATATTTGTTATGAAAAAATAAATAAAACATCATGTCCATTAAAAACCATCAAATATATTCAAAATTAAGTGGAACTTAAAGAAAGCGATTCATACCTCTATAAAAAAGGACAACAATTCGCTGAAACACCTTCATGAAGTTCATGTTGTCATAACAGAACTCTTGTACTTTCACAAGAAGTGCAAGTTCTGCCTTGGCACTCTGAGTGAATGGAGACAGAAGGGACGTATACTGCCGCAGGTGTTTCAATGCCTGCTCAGCTACCAATTCTTCCTTCTTATTCCATTCAACGACTGCCATCAACGAAGTCCACAGCTTGAAAGGAAGGGGGAAAAAAAAAAGGTAAGATTTTTAGAATCAATATATACAATAATAAAGCAGTTGTATAATTTTTCAGATGGCTGTGTGTGTGAAAAGGGAGGAGGAGGCTTCGTGATAATGTGTCCCTCACCAGATTTCTCTCAAACACAAAGATATGCAATGGGTATGAATTTTTAAGTATATCAAAAAAGATATTGGACTCGATAACACTAATGAAATTCTACATTTGATATTTTGGATTAAATTAGTAGGAAACTTGAATTAACATGGGTGTTTTGATACTTAAAACCACCTCTTTATTTGTATGTATTCAGTCAGATCTGAGAGATTATCAACAAAAGAATAGCTTATATCTGTGATCTAAACATGGCCAATTTCATAAAATTGGCTGGTAAATTAGTTTTACACATTGACTTTTTTTTTTCTTTCAATCACATCAAATTAATTTTTTAAATACTGTTCACATTCATTTCAGAATAAACATTCAGGAGTTAATTTTTCAAAAACAGATCTTCCAAATCCTCCATTACCCAGATAGGGGTAGCATATTAAATAAATATGGCTAGATAAAAATTACATTTGTAAATTATTCCAGCCAAAATTGTATTTTTTTCCCATGCTTCCTTACAGTTAATAGTCAAAGCATTTATTAACTTCTTGTACTAAATGGGGAAAGAGAGAGGACAGATTAAGTTATGGTTATCTGAATTTATTAAATTAAAACATTAAATTAAAAGATCGAAAAGAAACTATAAAACTATTTTATATCAAACAAGCTAACAAGAATAAGTTTAAAAAAGCAAATATAGCTATACCTTTCTAAACTTTCTCTTTTTAAGCAAATATTGAAATGACATGAATACATAAATCTCGCAACACCACTATTTTTTAGTGATGTTATCACAATAAGCAAGACCAACAAAGCCTAAATAGGCTTTCTATCATAGTCAACTGTTTTGTCTAATACTGCCACAAAAAAAGATTATCATTACCATCCAGTGTGCAATTCTTAAGAAATGTCATTATTACCACATATCTTGAGATATACCAATTAAAACTCCATGACAATCAATGTTTTTCCAATATGGTTTATTTTTCAACACTAGCATAATCTGGTCTTAAATTTTTCTATCAGCATTAACTCACCCATATCTTGATCTTTCTCTTTTCGCTTTTCATGCTATTTTTTTGTTTCAAGCAGTTGTTTATGCTAATTTTATTACCGCATATCTTGAGATATACCAATTAAAACTCCACGACAATCAATGTTCTTCCAATATGGTTTATTTTTCAGTGCTCTAGCATAATCTGCTCTTAAATTTTTCTATCAGCATTAACTCACCCATATCTTGATCTTTCTCTGTTCGCTTTTCATGCTATTTTTTTTTTTTTGTTTCAAGCAGTTGTTTTTGCTAATTTTCCCATCTTCCATTCTTTCTTACCATCATAACATGTTATCTGTTTAAAGAGTAAACAATTTAAACTTCATTTTTGGTATCTTTCTGAAATCCATGTTGCTATATCACTCATGTAATTTTCCCCAGAACTCTTCATATCTTCAGTCTCTAACTGTTTTATCTTTGATCCTGTTCTCCAATACACATTTTAATATGGATCTAACCATTACCCTGGTCTTTTAGCTGACTTCTCTCTCTCTCTCTTGTTCTACATAAATTTATTCAAGAAAGCTGTCCCCATCATAGCAGCCTTACTTGTATTATCTATTTAGATACTTTTACTAAGATACACAGATGCAGAAGAGGTTGTTCAGTTAACGAGTGCCCATTTTGTTAAAAGGTATCAACCTGGTGTATGCAACATTGAGCTCACTGTTACCTCTTCACTAGATGAAGAAATGCGGGTGTATGAGGTCGATGTATTAGAGCTGTTGCACAAATTGAATAAGAATTGAGCAATAGGGACTGATGGGATATCAGCACATGTGCTAAAAGAGTGTTCAGCTGAACTGGCCATTCCTTTGACCAGGCTGTTTAATATGAGTCTCAGAACAGGGAAGATTCCTCAGGAATGTATGTTAATTCCATTGCACAAAGGTGGTACAAAGACGAATCATCTATCGACTGATCAGTATCTCAGGATTGGTGGTGAAGATTTTGGAAAAAAAGGTTAGTGCTCACATTCAGAAATGGATTGACAGTGAATCTCTACTTTGCAATGAAGAACATGGGTTTACAAGGGAAGGCCATTTTTTAGCAACTTGCTCACAATCATCTATAACAACAAGGGGAATGGTTACAAAATGATACTTTTGGATTTTGCTAAGGCTTTTGACAGAATACAGCATGGCAGACTGATGCATAAATTGGAGAAAATGGGTCTGGATTATAGAATATTAGTATGGATAAGAGGATGTGAGTCTGCAAGATTTAAGGTAACTAGTGGTGTACCACAAGGATCAGTGTTTTTTTGTATATGGAGTATTGGTCATCATCATATTCCTGGCATGTGCCCTCAAGGGCACCTAAAACTTACATCATTACTAACTTCCTATGTGCAATTTTCCTCCCAATCAATCTGTTACCCATCAAGACTCCAACAATAGCTAGTGGTGTACCACAAGGATCAGTGTTTTTTTGTATATTGAGTTTTGATCATCAGCAAATTCCTGACATGTGCCCTCAAGGGATGTACAGAACAGCATTCTTCCCCAAGTAACTAGTGGTGTACCACAAGGATCAGTGCTTGGTCCACTATTATTCAATCTGTAGATTAATGATATTGGGAAGGATCTGACAAGTGGCATACAGCTATTTGCTGATGATGCAAAGATAAGTAGGTTAATCAGGAATGCTGGTGATATGCAATACTTGCAGAATGATTTCAATAGGCTGGAATTGTGAGCATGGGAAAATGGGTGTCAGTTCAATGTCAGTAAATGTAGTCATTCACTTCGGCGTGATTAGATATCCAATGTCGTATTATATTGGTGGAATTAGGCTAGAAAGTTCGGAACTGATGAGGCTAGGGATCTTGGGGTGTTAATAGATAGGAAGTTGAAGTTCAGGGGTCATGTGGCAAAGATTGCAAATACAACTCAAAAGATAATTGCAATGTTGAAACGAATGTTCACATGTAAAGATAAGGATGTTATTTTGCCTTTTTACAAGGCCCCACTTGGACTATTGTGTGCAAATCTGGTCTCCTGGTTTCCATTGTGATTCTGATATATACTGGAGAAAGTACAAAGAGGAGTGTTAAAAATATTATCAGGATTGTGGAATACTGAGTATGAAGACAGATTGAGAATTTGTAGACTGCAGACACTAGCAAACAGGAGAAAGAAGGGAGACATAATTGAGATTTAAAAACTTCTGAAAGGGTCATACAGGATTTCAATTGATGAAATTTTTCAATTTATGGAAGGTGGGGAAAGGACAAGAGGGCATCCTTGGAAGCTGAGAATGAAGGCTGCTAAGAAGGGGGTGAGGATTAGATTTTTCTCTCATAGGGTGGTGCGTGATTGGAATTCAAGAATAAGTATGATAGCTGCTGTGTGTTATTCATTAGTATGTGGCCTCCCTCAATGAGTCTCTGACTCCCTGGAGGTCTCTCTTAATAATAATACTTCCAGTCATCATATATGGTTGTGGAATTTGGTCTCTAACAAAAGCAATGGCAAGTAAACTAGCAACAACACAAAGAAAAATGGAGAGGTTGATGCTAAGGATCACATTAAAAAATAAGAAGCAAAACTCATATCAATGACATTATTCTTCACCATGCTGAAACGAATGTTCACATGTAAAGATAAGGATGTTATTTTGCCTTTTTACAAGGCCCCACTTGGACTATTGTGTGCAAATCTGGTCTCCTGGTTTCCATTGTGATTCTGATATATACTGGAGAGAGTACAAAGAGGAGTGTTAAAAATATTATCAGGATTGTGGAATACTGAGTATGAAGACAGATTGAGAATTTGTAGACTGCAGACACTAGCAAACAGGAGAAAGAAGGGAGATATAATTGAGATTTAAAAACTTCTGAAAGGGTCATACAGGATTTCAATTGATGAAATTTTTCAATTTATGGAAGGTGGGGAAAGGACAAGAGGGCATCCTTGGAAGCTGAGAATGAAGGCTGCTAAGAAGGGGGTGAGGATTAGATTTTTCTCTCATAGGGTGGTGCGTGATTGGAATTCAAGAATAAGTATGATAGCTGCTGTGTGTTATTCATTAGTATGTGGCCTCCCTCAATGAGTCTCTGACTCCCTGGAGGTCTCTCTTAATAATAATACTTCCAGTCATCATATATGGTTGTGGAATTTGGTCTCTAACAAAAGCAATGGCAAGTAAACTAGCAACAACGCAAAGAAAAATGGAGAGGTTGATGCTAAGGATCACATTAAAAAATAAGAAGCAAAACTCATATTAATGACATTATTCTTCACCATAAGCGACTAAAATGTAAATGGGTAGGACATCAATCCAGAAGAGAAGATGAGCAATGGACCACCATACTAATGAACTGGATTCTGAAAGAAGGGAAACGAGACCGATGCTATCCTAAAAGAAAGTGGAGTGATGAATTGTCAAAATTTGTCTGGGAATATTGGTCAACCATTGCCAAGAACAGAAAAAGATGGAAAGAACTGGAGAAGGCCTTCGCCCAGCAGTGGACAGAAAATGGCTTAAAAGAAGAAGTTAAGAAATCGTGGGAATATAACAAAGATCTGTATTTACGTTTTGTAGACCTGAAAAATGAACATGACAAGGTGCAGAGAGGAAAGCTATTCAAAACGCTACAGCTGTATGGTGTCAACAGGACACTATATCAAG
The DNA here is from genome assembly GCF_054136105.1 of Typopeltis vanoorti. NCBI lineage: Eukaryota > Metazoa > Arthropoda > Arachnida > Uropygi > Thelyphonidae > Typopeltis > Typopeltis vanoorti. The sequence goes on along the minus strand of NC_143563.1, from coordinate 79,496,906 downwards.
CAATACTTAGTCTTTATTTGAGTTGTAAATCAGCAGTTAGAATTGAAGGAAGTACAGGAAGATGATTTGATATTAAATCTGGTGTTGGACAAGGATGTACATTATCCCATCTGTTATTCATTATCTATTTGGATCACATTATGAAGGAAAGCATTTTTAAACCTGATATCAAAATTGGAGATGGTAATCTCAGCTCTTTACTTTATGCAGACAATGTTATACTTTTAAAATCCAGTACAAGTCTGCAAGATTCCCTGACTAAATTGAATAACTGTTCTAACAGATATGGTATCAAGGTCAGCAATAACAAGACAAAGACAATGAAAATAGGCAAACTTTGAAAATATCAACTGCATTGTGAAAACATTTCAGCTACTTAGGCATTCCATAATTAAATATGGAATAAGAGAGAAATTAGTCAAAACACTAAATTAGCTGTCTGCAACAGTATTCGAACCATAACTTATGGATATGAGAGCTGGGTTAGAAATAAAACACTTGACCAAAGACTAGAGACCACTGATATGAGTCCTGAGAAAGATTATTTTTAATGAAGATGGTAAATTAAATATGGCATAAGAGAGAAATTGGTCAAAACACTAAATTAGCTGTATCCAAGACAGTGTTCAAACTATAACTTATGGATCTCAGAGCTGGATTAGAAATAAAACACTTGACAAAAGACTGGGTAGATTTTTCTCTGATAGGATGGTGCGATTGGAATGGATTGCCATTGGATGATGTGAGTGCAAGCAGTGTGAATGAATTCAAGAATAAGTATAATAGCTGGTGCATGTAGTATGTGGGCCTCCCTCAATGACTCCCTGAGGTCTCTCTTAATAATAATAATAATTAGTCAAAACACTAAGTCAGTTGTATTTAAGAGTGTCGAAATGAATTTTAACTTATGGATCTAAGAACTGGGTTAGAAATGAAATACTTGATGAAAGACTAGAGGCGACAGATATGAGTCCTGAGAAAGATTAGGGGTATGAACAGATGGAATCAATGGCAATATCATATTAAAAACAAGGATATTAGGAAAGAACTTGACATTGCAAGTATCCAAGAATGTGTTAGCAGAGCTAATGTCAGTTGATGTGGACACTTAAACAGAATAAAAGAGGAAAGAGTAGCAAAACAAGTATTCTCTGTCAGGTTAGCAGGAAAAGGACCCAGAGCAAGACCAAGATATAGTGGATTGATACAATAAAATGTGCCTTAGAAGACAGAAATATAAGATCTGATAATGTTGGAGTCTTGATAGGTAACAGATTGATTTAGAGGAAAATAGGCAGATAGGAAGTTAGTAATGATGTTTTAGGTGTCCTGTACATCCCTTGAGGGCACATGTCAGGAATTTGATGATGATCAAAACATCATGGGTCCAATGCCTGTAGGTGTCTGATGCCATCTTGATATGATTCTTCCATCGCATTCTATTTTGTGCAAGATGACAAAATACATATGGCCAAATAGACGTAGTTTCCTTTTGATTATTTTCTGAATCAGGTTTTCTTTTGGTTGTATTCGTCTGTAGATTCCCTCATTGTTCACTTTCTGGATCCAGCTTATTCTCAAGATCTTTCAATAGTACTTCTTCTCAAATGCTAATATCCTCCTTTCAGATTCTCTTAGGAGTACCCCTGGTCTCACATCCATAGAGCATGCTGCTGAAGACACGGGTTTCTACAATGTGCAGTTTAGTTTGCATCTTTATACCTCGGTTCTTCCATATTTTGTGCATGGCTTTTAAAACAGTTGTTGCTCTGGCTATTCTAACTTTTATCTCTTTTTTGGGGTCCAAGTCATGTGTCGTGTGGCATCCAAGATATGTGAAGTGTTCCACATTTTCCAGTTGAAATCTGTCTCTGGTAACGTTTTTCAGTAACTCCTTTTGTCCAAATATTATTGTTTTAGTTTTTACAAAGTTGACATTTAGTCCATATCTTTTTTCCTTCTGTGTATAGTGTTTGCAATGTATGTTCCAGCCTTGCTGAATCTTCTTCAATCAGGACGATGTCATCTGCAAAGCAGAGGTAGTTTATTCTCATGCCATTTATTGAAATGCCTCCTCCACCTTCTTCTTTAATCTTATCTAGTGTTCTTCCCAGATGTGTGATGAAGATGATTGGTGATATTGGTTCCACTTGTCTTGTGCCTTGACTAGTGGCAAACCAATCTCCAGTCGCACCTGCTATCCTGATTTTTGCTTATGCTTGGCTGTTTATATCTTTCAGCAGGCGGATCAATTTATTGTCCACACCATGACAGTCCATGTTATATTTTGGTCAATATTATCAAATGCTTTTTGGAAGTCTACAAAACAGCAGTATATCTTTTTGTACTTTCTTCAAGCTTTCTCTGTTATTAGTCTTAGTGCGAGTATTTGTTGCACTGTACTTCTATCTTTTCGAAATCCAGCTTACTCATCAGGAAGATGTGCCTGCATATGACCCTTCAGGCATTCTGTTTATTTTCATCAGCACTTTGCCAAGATGACTCATTAATGCAATAGTTCTGTAACTGGTGCATTCTAAAGCACTGCCTTTCTTATGAAGAACAACCAAGACCGATTTTTTTGCATTCTTCGGGGGCATACCATGATCTCCACATTTCATTACATAGCTTATGCATTTCTTTTACAACTGATTCTCCTCCATATTTTAGCATCTTGCCTATTATGTCGTCATCTCCAGGACTCTTGTTGTTCTTGAGATGTTTTATAGCCTTATTCCCCTCCTCTTCCAAGATGTCATTTTCAAAGATCTCTGCTGGTGGAGAGATTGCTTTTAGTTCTTTGATTACTTCTGTTGCTGTATTATTTAGTTGATTTTTATATAGTTCGCTGCTCAATACTCAATATACAAAAAATCATCAAAAACCTGAAATGTGAAAAGGCAGCTGGAGTACATTATATTCAACTAGAAATGCTCAAATATGGAAGTATTATTATTGTTCCGGGAAACTCCAAGGAGTCGACAGACTCATCGAGGGAGGCCCTAACATCATGTCAAGAACAACTATTCAACATTCACACAGTATCTATCATACCTTGCCTTGAACTCATTCACGGTCGTAGCACCCACAACAGACTCTGGAAGCTTATTCCATTCATTTACCACTCTCCAAGTAAAGAACCTAGCTCTAACACCCTTGTCAAAGTATACAAGTTTCATAGTAAATACTCTGTATAATTCCATATTTTTGCAGAGTTATCATAATACCCATCTGTAAAAATTGAAATAAACTGAATATGGCAATTACAGAGGAAATTCCCTACTGAGTGTTCCTTGTAAGAGTTATGCAAGTATATTTGAGGAAAAAGACTAAGAAAAATTGAGGAGGGAAAACTATCTGGGTTTAGGCCAAGCATAGGATATCAGGATCAGATTTTCACTTTAAACTTCAACTGCATTCCCAAAGGAAACTGTTAGATCTTGAATGATGGCTCTATCAAGAATAGAACCGCTCCATTCAAGATTTAACAAGAGAACAATATCAAGCAAAAACACACTTGTACTCTTGGCAAAACAGACATAATATGTGAAGATACAGTTATTAACTTTGCTCTAAAAAAAAGGAATTAAAATATAAAAGAAGAAGTTGAATCTTAAATTAAAATGAAATCAAAGGAGGAAATAAATATTAAATTGTACAATGTTTAAGATTATTTTTCTAAAATAGTTGGAATCTTAATTTGTCAAAAACATCAATGCTAAAATATGCCATGTATAAAGTTGTGTATCATCGCGCGAACGAAAGTTCAAAGGTTGCAGTTTGACCACCAAAGATGACATAACGAGCAATGAGTAGGCATTCGTGGAAGGCCCAAAAAAAGCGATGCGTGTACAGCAAGGGGGCGACGTCACTCGGTGACAGCAAATGGGAGAGCGTCATAGACAAGTTTGGAGTGCGGAAAGAGGGCACTATAATGGGGTTTAAAACGGATTCACATCGTTGAGAAAGGATCTTTTTGCTTCCTTTTATGTGTTTTCTCCTGGTTCCTATGGTGTTCCCCAATCACGTGTGCCCTCCCCATGGGTCTCCTGCTCGCAGTTCCCGAGCAGATCAGCATGTCTGATACCTAACAAGACGTGCGAAGATGGCAAAGCGGCAGCGCGCTTCCCGTTGCTGAGCGACGCGAAGAAAATATAGCACAAGATGACAGCAGTGTTCGAGTTTTAGACCATCGGTGTGGATCTATCTGATGAGAAAGCAGCAAAGGATTCCTTTGAAGGTAAATTGTGTTAGAAGCGGTGACACGAAAAGTTCGTAAGGCGAGAAGAAACAAGTGGCTAATTCGGGACGAGCACGTGACTCCCGTGTGGTGGCAATCCATCATACAGAGGGACAATCTATAATATGTATAATCTATATAAGATATTACTTGAACAGACAGAAGGATCGAGAAAACTTCTAACAAGGTGGTAATGTACAAATCTTCCATTTTATGTGTTATCTATTGGTGACGAAGGTGAAAAATGGACAGATAGAGTTTAAAAAAGAAGAGAGAGATTTTTGAGACAGTTTCCTGTGTTATGTAAAAATCGAATTGGACTGGTAGTCTACGTTCATAAGTTGTCTAGACCAAGTTTAATGTGTATGGATCGTTAGTAGCAGTAATCTAGTTTAATACCAACATCCATGTTTGTGATATAGATGAACATAAGATTCTCATGAGTGTGTTTGAATAGCCTGTCTGTTTGATTATTATTACTTGTAATTATTATTATTAATAAATTATTACTGCTTTACTTGTATTTTAGTATTAACCTTGATTTGCTTGATTATATGTGTTATTTAAATTGTAATGTTCTTAGATAAATAATAAATATGTTTTCCCATGTATACTTGAGTTTGTCTGAGTAAGAGATTGAATTTTACCACTCACGAAAATATCGAATTGTTTAGAGGAAAAAAGGGGGATTTTAGATTGTCGAGGCATGACTGTGTACTGAGAACTCAATCTACCTAACTACTTAATCTATATAAGGTATTACTTGAATTTTGGGAAAGTTTCTTTGGATAAGAATTTCTATCCTAGAGTTCTGACTGGCACAGCATTAACAAATAAATTTCGTCAGAGCTCGAAGAGAGAAATGGCCCCAGAAAGTCAGTTTAGAAGCCAGATCTCAGTAGGCACAAGGAGAACAATAGAGGTAAAATATTTAAGAAAACAACGACGTAACAAGACCCTACAGAACAAGTAAAACATTTCACTTGTTTATGCACCACTTTTAGTGAAGATAACTAAATATGGAAATACACAATAGAATTAACAAAGATGGTATGGTAAGGAGTTAAATGAATAAATTTATTAGGAATAAGAGAAATTTATTCAAGAAAACTATCCTCATCATACCAGTCCTCATCAAGAAAACTATCCTCATCTTACTTATATTATCCATTTCCATACTTAATTTCCTATCTTTATTTAGAAATAAAACACTTGATCAAAAACTGGACACCACAGGTGTATGAGAATTCTAAGAAAGATTGGGGGATAGGGAGGGGGATGAAAAGATGGCAATGACAAAATCACATCAAAATTGTTAGCAATCAAGAATATATGAGCAGAGCTAAGGTGGTATGGTCATCTAAACAAAACTGGAGAGCAAAGGCAAGCAGAACAGGTGGTTTGATTCCAAGAGGGAAGGTAAAGGACCCAAAGAAAGACCAAGTTCTAGGTGAGTCGACTCAGTAAAAGTGCCTTATATGAGTGAAATATGAGATCTGGTAAAATTGGAATATTGATAGTTAATAGATTAATTTGGAGGAAAATTACTGATTGAAAATTGCCAATAATATACTTTTCATGTAGTGCTGTCATAATATCCTGTACAGCACCCTGGAGTACACATCAGGAATTTGATGATCGTTAGGCTCCAGCTTTTGTGATATATTTTAGTTCATAACAAATTATATCAACAAATAAAAGACACTGCAGTGTGAAGTCCCCCACCCTAAAACTTGTGGATCATTTTACGGAATGTCTCCAAAGTGGTATTTTTCTAAACCTGTGACATGGTATAGATCCTAATAACATTTGTAATAACAAATGTTAATAACATTTGTAAAGCTTCTACATCCATGCTAGAAAATTTTATGTTCCAGATTAACAGTTCATCTTAGAAGATAATTCAAGATCTAGGAACTAAGACCTACTGATTCTTAACTAACTTTAATACACTACACCACTATGCTCACTGTTCTATGGATACCTTCAGTATATCAAGTTACAATCTAATAAGCCAACTTTCTTAAAAAATAGAGCAAGACTAAAGCATTCAATGATTACAGGACATCTGCTCAAGAAGAAATTACTTTCTTTCCCATTCCATTCATCAATGGTATAGTCATGAACCCTCTAAATATTCACATAGTTCACAATCGATGATTAAACTTTTCAAGTATCTATCAGATTCACTGCTCTTGTGGCCTAGCATATTTTGGACAATCTGAAAGATATGTCAGTGTTTCTTGCATTGTACAGGGTCTTGAACCTCAACAGTCTGGTCCTTTGAAACAAACCATCTCCAATAAACAGTGTCCTTTCATAGAACACAAAGATATTGAAGAAGAGAGCTTCCTTATAAAGCAACTTTATAAAGAAAGCTGTGAAGCATTATTACACTGCTCTAATTTGAAGAGATCTGATGGTCTATGCTAATCTACCTTATGGGGAAACAGTACTTCCACAAATGGCTAGATTGTAGTCATTAAGGTTTCCTTACTTAAGTTTTCCTAGCCCACTGCTATAATTTTTCTACTAAATTGTAGGCTATTCTTTTCCATTTTCTGTAATGCCTGTGATATTCTTAGTTTAATCCATTATTGATATAGTGGTCTTACACCAGGGGATGAAATTCATTTCCCACCTGAAAATCATCTATTATGATTTTCAGGTTATATATTGAGTATACTGTCCTAGCATATTCGTGGTTTCCTCTTTTTTTTGCATGTTTACTGGCTATGAATACATCAGATGCATTGTTCTGGTTGTTCTATGAATGCATCAGATGCATTGTTCTATGAATAGATCAGATGCATTGCAAACCCAATTTTTTTAAAATTTATTTTTCACACATTAGGTTATAGTCAATTACGTATAACTATCCGAGTAAATTCTTCGCATTCCTCCTGCTAGTTAATGATTCAATCCAATTCAATCTGGGAATATAATTTTTTAAGGTTTCCTGCCATTATAAAATCTATACGTATCTTCAACTTCTTGTTCAGCTTGTACTTATTATACATAGTAATAATATTTAATATACATTAAATATTTAAATTTATTTACTTTAAATAAATATTTAATATAATATACTTTACATCTACAAGCTCCCTCAATGTATGTTGAAACATTACAAATAAATTGTAATATCAGAAAACATGTTAATTTAGTGCAGAGCTACTTACCAGGACTGCAACATCATGTTCTGGAAGGGAGTATTTAGTCATGTAATCTTTAACAAGTGAGACTATCTGCAAAGAATCATCAATGAAAATTAATGGATAACTAGTAGCTTATACCCAAGTTTCAACATAAAAGTGAATATAACTATAATAGAAATTTTACGAATATTGTCCATCTCAAACATAATACAAGAATATCAGGCAAATTCAACAATACATATAAATTTTAGCCCAAATTTAGTCATATTTCAAACACTTCATTTCATATACTTGAATTTGAAAATATACTGTAATGTACCTCCCACCTGCTGCCCTTCATAAAGAGATTTCAATACATCTCATCCTGTTCAATAGAGCGAGTTTAATGTGTTTAAATGAATATAGAAGTATTCCAATTAGTAAATCAACATTTATTATGCCAAAACATATTTTTTGTTATATTACTTCCAGAGTTAAGAACATGTGGTAAATTTCAAAGTAAGGTAAGGAATGATGCAGAATCCTTTAATCACTCTATTACACGTGTACCTAGAGTCATTCCATTCTTAAGACCATTTTTGTGTTTTTGTTTTTTACATACATCATCTTTGAGCTGCTTTTTTTTCTTGCAGTTGAAGCCAAATGCAATGGATCAGATGTATATCTTTCTTCCACCTTTTGGTGACTTCTTTAGTTTACTATACTCTTTTCAATTAGCTGGTTAAATTACCTGTAATCCAAAGTCAACCAGCTATGGATTTTCCCCAATTTTCACCAGAAACAGGCTGCATGCACTTAGTATATAAATGTTAAATCAGGTAAAAGAAGTTTCATATATTCCTCCTTTGATTTTCTTATAGTTTCAGATAAACCAATTTGTATCCCACATTTATCTACAATTCCATGTGTGCATTATAATCCAACCACACAAGAATGGTTTAAAATATTTTTGCTATCTTTTTGTCAATATTATCAATGTTATAGCCAATATAGACCATAACAACACTCTTATGAAATGAAGTCAGCGTAAGCACTCTACATCTGTCATGCCATTATATAGAAAAGGAATTCATCAAAAATCACTGACCTATGTTCACCCTTTAGTTTCCCACAAAATTGAGGCATATTTTTCCAGTTTGCCCTAAATGTCCCATATGCAACTGTCAACCAAATATCTGAACAAATCTGGACCTTCCTTTTCCCCCTCTTTTACCTTGCAATGCCGAGGATTTTCTATTCATTTAACTGCAACTGCACACAACGAAAAGGTGGTTAGCCCTATGCCACCCAGTGTACCCTATAAGGGCGGTCAGAAAAGTTCTCGGCCTCGACCATACATGGCAATACTATTGGCAAGATTTTTTTTTCTAAGTTGGTACATCTGTCATAAGCATCCATTTGAAATTGCAAGTCGTTCTATCAAGTAGTTTGTTTTATACAGCTGTCTGAAGCAAAGTGTTGTCTGTATCCTTTGAAATGGATAAAATTGTGTATTGTATGGTTATAAAATTCTTTGTAAAGGAAGGTTTAACACCAAAAGAAATTCATTCAAAGTTCATAAAAGTTTATGGGTACTCAACTCCTTCATTTTCAACAATTAAGAAATGGGCTGCTGAGTTTAAACATGGCCGTACCAGCCTTAAAGATGATCCACGTGAAGGATGTCCAAAAAGTGTAACACTACCAGAAATCATTGATCAAGTGCATGATATGGTATTGGATGACTAGCGAGTCAAAGTGTGTGAAATTGCTGAGACTATAGGCATTTCAGAAGAACATGTAGGACAGATGCTGCACAAAGAATTGCAAATGAAAAAGCTTTGCACAAGATAGGTGCTACCCTTGCTCACAGAAGATCAAAAATGCACTCACTTACATGAAAATCTCTGAACAGTGCTTGGAGCGTTATGACAAGAATAAAACTGATTTTGTGCTTCGATTTATTACGATGGATGAGACTTGGATTCACCATTACACACCCAAATCCAAACAGTGGACAGAAGCTGGTTGTTCAGCGCCAAAGAAGACAAAGTCAGTTCCATCAGCAGAAAGGTCACATGGCATGCGTGTTTTGGGATGCTAAAAGCATTTTGTTTATTAATTATCTTGATAAAGGTAAAACAATAACTGGGGAATATTATTCTGATCTTTTAACCAGACTAGACGAAGAAATTTATGAGAAAAGACCTGGTTTGCAGAAGAAAAAAAATTACTTTCATCAGAACAATGAACCTGCCCACAAAGGTGTTTTGGCAATAGGAAAATTAAGGGATCTGCACTATGAATTGTTGGAACATCCACTCTATTCCCCAGATTTGGCTCCCTCTGACTTCTATCTCTTCCCAAAATTAAAACTCTTCCTTGCTGGTCAGTTTTTCTTCGAATCAAGAGGTGATTGCAGCTGTAGAGGGGTATTTTGCAGATCTTACTGAGAACTACTACAGGGACGGGATAATGACGCTGGAATAAATGTATTAGTCTTAAGGGAGATTATGTCGAAAAATAAAAATAATTTAGAAATTATAAATTTGTTTTTTCATTGTTAGGCCGAGAACTTTTCAGACCACCCTCGTATGTCTGTAGAAGCATGGAGTTCTCGAGACCATTTTGCTTGCTTGCAAGATGAAAAACCCCAGATAAACCCAGGAGAAAATCTCTGTAGTCCACACCAAGACCGGCTAACTTAGCTATGTCTGAGAAAGTTCCCATGCTCCTCATGTCAGCGACAGGAATCGAACTCAAGACAATCCTTTACCAGGCAGGTTGTGAAGCACACAGCCACTTGGCTAACCGTGTGGACAAATCTGGACTTGTATATCAATTATCAACAAATAAATAATGCCATTTATCTAACTATAGCTTCAAGTGTTATTACAACATTGTCAGATACAGCATAGCTATAGTCGACTTCTCTGGAAGAATTAGTATAAATACACAAGTTATTTTCTGTAGGCCCTGGTGCCTCCCATGTGTGAAAGTAATGAAAAACTTTTATTCCCAAATGATGTCTTTTGGAAGGAACAAACTGCCTAAAACTCAATATAACCTTTCCAAACCACATACTGCCATAAATATCCAGGTTTCTAATTAAGTTAAAACTTTCCTGTAGTGCAATTTTTTCTACCAAAGGATTATTCAACTTTCAGCTTGCATTTTGTCTCATGTGCCACATTTACTTTCAAAATCAAATTATTGTCCATAAATAGTCCCCCCCCCCCACACCTGGGCCATTCTGTTTTTTGGTTCAGAAACTTCACTGTAGTTCCACTATTAGATCAGAGTGAAATGCCTATCGTCTAAATCATAGAAAATAGATGATTATCAGCAACATTATCACTGGCAACTTTTGCAGCACGGTCAAGATTTTTAGCACTATAAAACAAAATACTATATTCAGAATTGCTATCTGAATATTGTTTACTTTTCTCTGAATCCAAATACTATCATAATCTGACAAGTCCAGTCAAAATATGGTAGATTACCTCAGCAGAATGTTTTCAGCAGGTGACTGAAAACATAATCTTGATTCTGACTACTTTCAGTCAAAGAAAATTGTTCACTGCAAACAATATCTATAACATATAAACACATGTAAAAAATTGAGAAGATTGTTCAGAGATGGCAGTGCCTTTACATCATTACCTTCTTATAAAAACTTGAAATCCAATCTAAATCTATGACATATATACACTGATAATGTTTTTTGGGATAGAAGCATAATAACAAATGCTTCTACACACACTATTGCTCAAAATGTTAACCACAACACATGCTCCGTATGGCAAACAGAATCTGTGCAGAATATTTCTATTAATAGTATGTATTCTCTAGTCAGTTTATCCATTTCTTTAGGATGAAAAACTCAATTTTTCTGGGAAGGAGATATTCTTTTATATACAACTCGTCTGAAGATGACTCAGTTTCAACTGAAAAACTCCTTCAGTTAAAGGATCTTTACATCATAGTTTTTCAAACCCAAATTTCTGTTACTAATGAGCGCTGTTATTAATGATAAAGCTATGGAGCTTTCTACCTGAAATTTCTAAGAATAAATATTCCCAAGTATGGTATTCAGCAAGCATTCGTCACAACCTTATAGCACACAATCCTCTCAAGCAGGAAAGCACTTCAATATCATAATGTGCAGCACAGTTCTCTTCGAAAATGTAGCAGCCTGCTGATGAATATGCTCCATGTGTAAACTTTCATTTGTCCACACTTGGTAAAAGATAAAAAGAATAATATACTTTGCCTTGTGTAATGTACTTTCTAACCAAGCAAAATAAGATCCTCTGTCACTTTTTCATTTCCTATTTATATGAAGGCTATAAACCTGTGAAACATCAGTAGTGGATGGGTAAGAATTATGTAACCTGGAAACAATGCTCTAAGAACCAGACATGGAACTCCAAGCCACTTCAGGCTACCGAGTATGGGCTGTAGTACACTCTGGCAAGTGAATGAAATGCACCTGTCACCTATTGGCTATAGTCTTTCCTAATAAAATACATTTTAAATGAACTAAGCAAAAAGTAGTTCCTTCAAGTATTAGTTTCTGCTATTTTTGTGACATTACCAATATTTGTTAGACTACTGAAAGTAAGAATAAACATATGCAAATACAAATCATGAAATATCTGAAGATCACAATTAATATACACACATTACAAAATGAAATTACATATTACTCTACATTTTGGTATGAAATTTCATTTCTATTAAATTGCACTAAGCAGATTGCAATGGAGATTCTACGCATTACCATCAGAAAATGTTACTATTTATTTATTTATTATGAACTGATTTGTCTAGAGATCCTGATGTTGCAATAGCATGTTCTGACATTAACAATCATCTGAGTAAATAAAAATTCTTCAAACAGTTGCTCATGGAACAAGGACACTATTCACCTTAAAGTAAATCGACTTTTAAGGGATTTCTTTTAGAAGAATATTTCTATCCAGATGTACAACCAAATATAAAAGAGTATAGTATTTCATAAATAACTTCAACAGAATCAACACATAAGATCTCATAAAATCACCTGGGAACCAAATAAATCAGAGAGCTGATTAGGTACTGATTTTTTTTATGTTGAGCTCATACACGAAAGGTTGGTTAATCAAGCTATAGTATGATAGTACCATGTATGGGTAATGGAATGGGAAAGGAGAAACTTATTTACATTTGATTTTAAAAGCCTGTATACTGTATTCCTTGGGAAACGCATCACGGGGAAGACTGTTCCACACCACAGCAGTAGCAGGGATAAAGGCGGAGGAAAAGAAACGTTCTGTGGGTTTCGAGGGGTACTGTGAAGGGATGTTGGATGGCAGTTGCATGTTCCAACAGACTTAGTATTTTAGCTGGATTTCAAACTAATGAAATACATTTTAAATGAACTCAGCAAAAAGTTGTTCCTTCTGAAAGTATTAGTTTCTGCTATTTTTGTCCTCAATGCACAAAAGTAATTCAAACTATGGAAATGGTGCATAAAAAAAAAAAAAAAACTAATAGCATGACACTGTAAAATTAGATATAGGCAGTTAGTAGGCTTAGGTGGTCTTAATATAAATATCCAAATTTTAAGAAAAAAAAAAAAAAAAAAAAAAAAGACACAATTTTTGGAGTTGGCATCAGCATTTGTGACCCTTGTAATTTGGATCATTTCAAATTTTGCTTATTATTATTATAATATAATGTTTTTAGAGAAAATGGCAAACTAAATTTGAATACAGATATTAGAATACATAAAGGTGATATTAGTGGGGAAGATACTTAAATTTTTGCAGAATGGGGAGGGGAGTCATGTAAGGGTCAAAGAAAAATAACTGAGAGGAGACCAACACATAGCCTTTTAAGGAAAGTGGAGATCAGAGCTCTTCTAACCCTATGTCCAAAACCCCACCTACTTGCAATGCACCATTAGGCTGGCTACCTAGATACTGAACAAACAAATTGGTATTCAGTACAGGCTAAAACCAAAATATTATTACTGTTACATGACACCTCCAAGGAGTCCAACGACTCATTGAGGGAGGGTACCAACTCTACAACTCAACATCTCCACCACTCATTCCACCAATTACAGCAAACTGCATCATCTACACCAACGCCATCTACTGCTCACTACCACTAGTGGTGGTGGGCAGTATTGGTTGGAGAGCAGATACAGTAACCGCTTGGTCAAGCAGGCTGACAACGTGATGGTACAAAATAAAAATTCAACAATAGGCACTACCAATTTCATATCAATGAAATTAGCAAAGGAATTACAGAATATTATGTCAACATAATTGCTGTTTACTAAAACAATCAATGCAAAACAGGTGAGATCTTCTCATTACTACAAGGCAATAACAATCACAGAAAGGATGAAGTAGCTATACTACTCAACAACAAACACAAAGACAATATTTTTAAATGGCAGAGAGTTTCAAATAGACTGATGAAGACAAATGTCAAAATGAGGAAGTGGACAATGAGACATTTGTGTCTATGGTCACAAAGAAGGTTCTATTAAGGAAGAAGTGGAGGAATTCGACAGTCACTTGAGGAGGTTGCTGACAAACAAAAAAAGGAAACATAGGACCTTGTTGCAGATCTAAAGAAGTGGAAATGAATATGAGACATATTGAATTGTGTGGGAAAATTTGAAGAAAGAGCAAAACCATAATGGTGAGTACCTGCTAGATTTCTGTACACAAAATGGACTAGTTCTTACTAACACTATATTCCAGAATAAAGATGCACACAAATTCACAGGGAGGGAAGCCACAAGAAATACGAAAGTCTCAATATGTTAAAGTTACAGCAATATTGTGATGCTGGTTTAGGATATAAGGGTAAATTTATTTTATTTAGCATATGATGGTACAACGGCCGTGAGGCCTTTTTTACAGAGAAGTACAGCACCATCTCAATCCACCCTAATTTTATCCGGGCTCAGGAATGGTACAGCTGAGGAATCAGGCCTATGACTGGGTCTTAGGTATTCCTGACTGTAATCTGTGTGCTCACAGGGTTGGTTTGCTTGTTCAGGGGGATGAAAAACCCATACCTCCATATGAGACCGATTAACTCACCTTTCGAAGGAGACCAAATAAAGGTTTCTCCCACGAACATTCCAAAGGGCTTCGTCTATACTGACTGTAATGGAGGCTCAGGATATAAGGGTAAACAGAAGCTGTAACTAGGAAGTGATCATCATTTAATGTTGAGCAGGATAAATAATTTTATTTTATATTGAAATGAAAACAATCAAACATCATAGACTCAGAGACCGACTGAAAAAAAAAAAAAAAAAAAAAAAAAAAGCAAAAGAGGAACATTGTGCAGCTACCTACAAGTATAGAAAAATGAGAACATCTGGGTAAAGTCAAGAAGTAAATACAGAGTTGTGGAAAAGAAGACAATAAAGTTGCCTATAAGTCAAGCATGTGCTCAGAAAGAAGTGAAATATGGATAAAAATGAAAGAAAGTGAAATAGTAGGTAAAAGCAGCTAAACAAAATATATTGGATGACTTAGGTAAGAATATACAAGTTGCAAAATGTTTGAGCTATTGAATAAGTTTAGAAATAGAAATATGGCAAAGGTGAAAGGAATTAGAAATGATAAAGGTGACATAACAATTGAAAATAATCATCATCATAATCAAATTCCCGATATGTACCCTCAAGAGGTGTACAGAACATGAAAATAATGATGTAAATTTTTCATGAAGTACTAACTTCCAATTTACAATGTTCCTCCAAATCAATCTGTTACCTGCCAAGATTCCAACATTATCAGATCTTATATTTCTATCTTCTGAGACACTTTTCACTATATCAATCAACCTACATCTTGATCTTCCTCTGAGTCTTTTTCCTTCCAACCTGACAGAGAACACTTGTTTTGCTAATCTTTCCTCTCCCATTCTCTTTAAGTGACCATACCACCTAAGATTAGCTCTGCTAACAATGTCAAGTTCTTTCCTAATATCCTCATTTGTAATATGATATTGCCATTGATGCCATCTGTTCACGCCTCTAATCTTTCTCAGGACTCTCATATCTGCGGTCTCTAGTCAAGTGTTTTACTTCTAACCCAGCTCTCAGATCGATATTAAAATTGTTTCAACACTGTCTTGTATACAGCTAATTTAGTGTTCTGACTAATTTCTCTTTCATTCCATATAAATTTATTCAGTTGGCTTCCTATCATATCAGCTTTGTTGATTCTGTTGTCTATTTCCATATTTAATTTACCATCTTCACTAAAAATCATGCCAAGCAGCTGAAAT
The DNA here is from genome assembly GCF_054136105.1 of Typopeltis vanoorti. NCBI lineage: Eukaryota > Metazoa > Arthropoda > Arachnida > Uropygi > Thelyphonidae > Typopeltis > Typopeltis vanoorti. The sequence goes on along the minus strand of NC_143563.1, from coordinate 79,481,222 downwards.
GTTTTTTACTTGTTCTATAGGTTCTCCATTCACAATGCAGTTGATATTTTCAATGCTTCTGCCTATTTTCGTTGTCTTTGTCTTGTTATTGCTGACCTTGATACCATATCTATTACAACAGTTATTCAATTTAGTAGGGAATCTTGCAGACTTGTAGCAGATTTATTTAGAAGTATAACATCATCAGCATAAAGCTTGATATTTTGATTTAATATCAAAAAATCTTCCTGTACTTCCTTCAATTCTAATGGCTGACTTACAACTCAAATAAAGACTAAGTATTGCTTGATATAATGCCCTATTGACACCATATAACTGCAGCGTTTCGAAGAGCTTCTCTCTTGGCACCTTGTCATATACCTTTTCCAGATCTACAAAACTTAAATACAGATTTTTGTTATATTCCCATGATTTCTCAACTATTTGTCGTAAAGTGAAAATCTGATCCTGACAGCCTCTATTTGGCCTAAATCCAGCTTGTTCTTCACCAAGTTTCTCTTCCACAATCCTTCTCAACCGTTTCTCAAGTATACTTGCATAAATCTTACCAGGAATACACTCAGTAGAGAAATACCTCTGTAATTCTCACATTCAGTTTTATTTCCCTTTTTTTTTTCAGGCTAATTCAGCAGACTAATTTTGATAAAAACTGTTGCCAGAGCATAGAGTTAAACATGTATTGCTATTGCAGTATCCTGTTCACCTTGAAGTCAGGAATTTAGGGGAAAAAAATTAACTTTTAAGAAATGGAACAATTCCTACCTCTTTCACAGGCGTCTCATCTTTAAGAAGACTACCTACTTGTTGCTGCAGATCTTTCTTCACACTGGCATTTTCTTGTGCTTTCTGCAAACAGTAAATAAGCAAACAATATATGCATCTTTTCAACTGAGTGTTTAGTTTAAACAAATAATGCATATGATTGAATAAAATCAGAACAAATACTTAGTTTTGTTTAGATATTTCTTAGTTTACCTGATAGTCTACAAGTTGGCTAAGGCCATGTGAACTGAATGTGGCAGTAATATTATCCTGACTGCGTTTGCTTACAGGAAAGAATTCCTGAAAGAAAAAAAAAAAAAAAAAAATAATGCAATCCATTGATATATACAATGAAAATTATTAATGATTAAAAAACAATATTATATAATTTATTACATAATAAACAAGCCTATTATCTGTAAAGCAACAATGACAAAATCCAATGACTGATAATTAGATTCCAGCAAAAAAGACATACAACCAATCAAAATCAAATAAAGTCAAACATTTCAACTATTGCATATCTATAACTCTATAGCAGAGTTATAGATATAACAAATCTTTTTTTTTTTTTTTTTTAAATAGAAAAAGCAATTTTTGGATCACAGTGATCAAAATCCTAGATTTGTTAAACTATTCAAATCTGCAGCAAAAGCCTCTATCCCTAGAGGCTGCACAAAACAATATATCCCATGTTGGAGTAAAGAAAGTGAGGAACTCCTAGTCAAATATGAGGAAACTGAAGATCCAGCTATTGCTAAGTAGCTCATATAAATCCTGGATAAAAACAGAAAGGAAAGATGGATCTCAACCATCAATGAACTCTATTTCGTCACATCTAGTCAGAGAAACTGGTCACTTCTGAGAAAACCAGGTGGATCAGAGCCAACGACACACAAAACAACAGAAATAACTCTTGATCAAATGGCTAACCATTTATTGAAAACCTCCAAGATTCATACCAGCTCTACCAAGAAAATTGCTGTACAAGCTTCCATCAGACAAAATCCGAAGACGGAACCCGAGCTTCCTGAACTCATTACGCCCAATATCTCGGGAAGAGGTACAAATAGCCTTAAAACTTACCAAGAATGGCAAAGCTGCAGGAGTGGCTGGTATACTCCCAGAGTACCTAAAACATCTTGGTCAACATGGCCAAACATGGCTGGCTACCCTTTTCTCAGAAATCATCATGACTCGTAAATTACCAAAGCTGTGGCTGGAAGCCAAATAATTGCCATGCCCAAACCAGGGAAAGATCCAAATGAAGTGAAAAACCTATGACCTATCTTGTTGCTTTCCACCACCTTTAAGCTCTTTGAAAGAATTCTCCTTAAAAGAATTTCACCACTCATTGAAAGAGCACTCCCGACTGAACAAGCTGGCTTCAGGCCAGGAAGAAGTTGATGTGACCAGGTCCCAGCCCTGACAACTCAAATTGAAGCAGGCTTCCAGAAGAAACTTAAATCTGGAGCCACTTTCATTGACCTAACATCTGCTTACGACACTGTCTGGATCAGGGGCCTCCTCCTAAAACTAGGAAATATTATAAAATGTAAAAAAGCTCTACAACTTTTTGAATCTATTCTCTCCAACAGAAAGATCCAGGTCCATATTGGTGGAAAAAAGAGCAGACCCAGATTCCTTCACAATGGTCTTCCTCAGGGCTCTTTGTTATCCCCTATACTTTTAAACATCTATGTGTATGATCTACCTTGTACCAGATCAAGCAAGTTTATGTACACCGATGACCTAGCGATCTTACATCAATCCACCTCCTTTACCAACTTAGAATCAACCTTGAATACAGACTGAACACTCTGGAAGAGTACTTCAAACAGTGGTACTTGAAGCCAAATCTAATGAAAACAGTGTCCTCAGTATTTCACCTGTACAATGCAGAGGCGAATTGACAATTCAACCTTTCTTTCTGGGGGTGCTTAAGGGTCAAAGCTGTATAACTGAGAGGAGACCTCCACATAGCCTTTAAAGGAATGCAGAGAACCGATAAGGGCTTCTGACCTAATGTCCAATCCTCACCTTCTCGTGGTGCACCCTGTTGGGTATCTACTTGGATACTGAACGGACGAGGATGGGCTGGCAATTTGGGATTTAGCTGACCAAATTGTATTCTTATTGCTTAAACCAAAATATAGAATGATGGTACAACATGACAAAATTTCATGCCGGCTGGGGCACCGCCTGGTTAAACAAGGCCCCCGTTGTTTTCGCCAGGGAACCAGGGCGAACAGCAAAAAGTCAGCTACTGGAACAAATCTGAAAATAAACCCCAACTCAACATCACCAGAGTTAAAGATCGGTACTATCAATGTAAGAAGCCTGAATGGCAAAGAAATGGAGCTAGCTGACTTATCTAATTCCTCAGCTTTTCATTAGCTGAGGAATTAGATAAGTACCAGATCAACATAATAGGGGTGACTGAAACAAAAAAGACCAAAACTGGTGAGATCTTTCTGAGCAATAAATACAAAATGTTATATTCAGGCAATGACAATCAAGGAAAAGAAGGAGTAGCCATAGTATTCAACACAAAATACGAGGCTAATCTACTTGAATGGCAGTCAGTCTCAAGTAGAGTAAAGTTCCCCATTCTCATATTTGCATAATCTGCAAATATGAGAATGGGGAACTGGACAATGAGACTTATTTGTGCCTATGGTCCCACAGAAGGTTCTACTAAGGTAGAAGTGGAGGAATTTTTTGAGGCTTTAGAAAAAGCAACTGACACAATGAAAAATGAAAAGTTGGTCCTTGTTGGTGATCTAAATAGCAGAGTAGGAAATGATTGTCAGACACAAAAATATTTTGGGAAAATTTGGAGAAAAGAGCAAAGCTAATAATAATGGCAAATATCTGTTGGATTTCTGCTCAGGACATGGACTGGTTATTACTAACACCATTTTCCAACATAAAAATGTGCACAAATTCACATGGAGAGAAGAGGCCAGGAATAAGAAAAGTCTCATTGACTATGTTATTGTTGATAGTGATGTTTTCTCCCTGGTGCAGCACACCAGAGTGTACAGAGGATTTGAAATTGGAAGTGATCACTATTTAGTCTTGAGCAGGATAAAATTGAATTTCATATTGAAAAGAATAATATGTAAGAAAGTTTTAAAGCGAATAAAAGTTGAGCAGCTATCAGATGTGAACTGTAGGCTAAAATACACAAAGATTATTGAAGAAAAAATGAAAGAGTTTGAGAACAGGAATCAAACCTTGGAGATTCAGTGGCAAACTCTGAAGAAAACATTGATTGATTCTGCCAGAGAGGCAAGTGGTGAGGTTATCTGTAAGGATAAAAAAATCAGAACTCCCTGGTGGACACAGGAAGTTAAAGAGGCAGTGAAGGAAAAGAAGAAAGCATAAAAAAGTTCCTGTCAAATAAGTCAGCTTGTGCTCTTAGAGAATACAGAGACAAAATCAAGAATGCTAAACACTGTGTAAAACTAGCTAAACAAAAGTCATGGGAGGACTTTGGCAAGAATATAGAAAATAAATATCAAGAAGGTGGCAAAATATTCTGGAGGTTGTTGAAGAAGCTTAGGAATGGAGGAAAGAGTGCAATAAAAGGAATTAGAGATGATAAAGGTGACATGAAAACGGGAGAAAAAGATATCCTTGAAGTATGGAGTAATTACTTTGAAAAACTGCTAAATGAAACAAGCAGTGATGACAGCACAGTGGTAAAAAACACTGACCAGGCATGCAGTCAGGAATACATATCCATACTAGAAGTAGAAAAAGCCATCAAAGGCTTAAAATGTGGAAAGGCAGCAGGAGTAGATGATATTCGACCAGAAATGCTGAAGTATGGTGGTATAAGAGTCTTACAGTGGCTGCACTGCATAGTTCAGAAGGCCTGGACAGAGGGACGAATTCCCGATGATTGGAGTAGAGCTCTCATAGTACCCATATATAAAAAGGGAAATAAAACTGCATGTGAGAATTACAGAGGTGTTTCCCTACTGAGTGTTCCTGGCAAGATCTATGCGAGTATACTTGAGAAATGGTTGAGAAGAATTGTGGAAGAAAAGCTTGGTGAAGAACAAGCTGGATTCAGGCCAAATAGAGGCTGTCAGGATCAGATCTTCACTTTACGACAAATAGTTGAGAAAGCATGGGAATATAACAGAGATCTGTATTTAAGTTTTGTCAATTTGGAAAAGGCATATGACAAGGTGCCAAGAGAGAAGCTATTCAATACGCTACAGTTATATGGTGTCAATGGGGCATTATATCAAGCAATACTTAGTCTTTATTTGAGTTGTAAGTCAGCAGTTAGAATTGAAGGAAGTACAGGAAGATGGTTTAATGTTAAATCAGGTGTGAGACAAGGATGTACATTATCCCCTCTGTTATTCATTATCTATATGGACCACATTATGAAGTGGTATTAAACATGATATCAAAATTGGAGATATTAATGTCAGCTCTTTGGTTTATGCAGATGATGTTATACTTCTAAATAAATCTGCTAGAAGTCTGCAAGATTCTCTGACTAAATTGAATAGCTGTTGTAATAGATATGGTATGAAGGTCAGCAATAAAAAGACAAAGACAATGAAAATAGGCAGAATCATTGAAAATGTCAACTGTGTTGTGAATGGAGAACCTGTGGAAGAAGTAAAACATTTCAGCTATTTAGGCACGATTTTTACTAAAGATGGTAAATTAAATATAGAAATAGACAATAGAATCAGCAAAGCTGGTATGGTGGGAAGTCAATTGAATAAATTCATATGGAATAAGAGAGAAATCAGTCGGAATACTAAATTAGCTGTGTACAAGACAGTGTTCAAACCAGTTTTAACTTGTGGATCTGAGAGTTGGGTCAGAAGTAAAACACTTGACCAAAGACTAGAGACCACAGATATGAGAGTCCTGAGAAAGATTATAGGCATGAAAAGATGGCATCAATGGCAATATCATATTAAAAACAAGGATATTAGGAAAGAACTTGACATTGTCAGCATCCAGGAATGCGTTAGCAGAGCTAATCTTAGGTGGTATGGTCACTTAAACAGGATGGGCGAGGAAAGATTAACAAAACAAGTGTTCTCTGCCAGGTTGGCAGGAAAACGACCCAGAGGAAGACCAAGATATAGGTGGATTGATACGGTACAAAATGCTTTAGACGATAGAAATATAACATCTGATAATGTTGGAGTTGACAAGTAACAGACTGATTTGGAGGAAAATTGTAGATAGGAAATTAATAATGATGTAATTTTTTTCATGTAGTACTATCATATCCTGTACACCCCTTGAGGGTACATGGCAGGAATTTGATGATGATGACCTTTCTTTCTGTGGAAAAATGGTAGAACACGAGCCTCACCCAAAATACCTTGGAGTGAGCCTGGACAGACGCCTAACCTATATAAGGCACATCACCAACCTCTCCAATAAAATAAAACCAGAAATAACATCATTTCAAGGCTTGCTGGAACATCCTGAGGTTGTGGTGCAGAAGGCCTAAGGTCGTCTACACTAGCCCTCGCATTCTCTGCAGCAGAATATTGTGCCCCTGTCTGGGAAAGAAGTACACACACTAACATTATTGACACCCAGCTGAACTCTACCATACGCACAATTAGTGGGTCAGTGAGAAGCACCCCTCTCTCCCGGCTGCATGTTCTATCTAACATTGCTCCACCACACATACGGAGAAGACAAGCCTCGATTAAGGAATTAATAAAGCAATGAGCAACCCACTCCTACCCCTACACCAGACTCTCATAAATCCACCAGTCTTTGCCTGAAATCTAGAAAGCCTCTCTGGTCCATGGATGAACTCTCTTCAGCTGCGCTGCCATCAATATCTGACATAGAGAGAATACTGGTCCAACAATCGTCCAACAATCTCCCAACAAACGGCTTCCTGGTAGAAGATCCCTGTGCTCCGCAGCCTGGTTTTGGTCTTCCTAGGAAGATTTGGTCAGATCTACGTAAACAGGGGCTGTCAGATCACTCTTATTGTGATTGTTCTCCCGTGGCTCAGATGATTACTCATATTGTACGACTGCCCAAGGCACCAATTTCACGGTGGTGGCCTACAGGACATCTCCAAGGTGACAGATGAGGCCTTGAATTGGCTTTCCAGCCTGGACCTTTGACCTGTAGTTGGTATGGTGGTGGCGGTGGTTATGGAGGAAACAGAAGATCACGGTCCCATCTCACCATGAAGACGTTATTCTAATAGTCACTCTCATAATCCCCGTCATAGTATCAACAGACCTCCTCATGTTAGAAGATGATGATACAGTGTGAAATGGGCCTCCTCTAATGGATCAAGTTTTCTCACACAAGACACAAGTGCTCTCTACTTAAACCTCAGATACAGCCACTTTTATGTTGTGAAGTGTTGTGAGAACATGCAGTCTTGTCATACTTGGTGCAGCAGGATGATAATTGTCCCTGCTTAATTATGATAAGTTACCTTTGCTTTATATTTTTTTTAAAATAAGAAAGACTTAGTAAGCAGGTTGTGCCTTTTATGTAATGAACTTTTATATGTTAAGATTTTCATCATTTGCTTCTGGAAATTGTGAGTGTATTTTTCACTTACCAGTTTCATGTAGCCATAAGAATAAATAAATAAAGTGATCAAAATAAGTATGAAAATTATTTCAACAGCAAAACTATGCACAATTATTAAAAGAACATGTAAGACCACAGTAATAACTTTTAACACGTTCGCTGCCATGCTACTTCGGCATGGTCTGTTCCCCTACGCCGAGCAATTTCACTTCTTCAAGGTCAGTACGATAATCTCGTTACCGGAGGTAAGCGTCCTACGAGTATACTCGTAGTTGGCTTGTACAGAGCATATACGGTCTATGAGAATACACAATTTTGATGCTAGCCCCACAAGCCAAGCATTTTCACTTCTTCAAGGTCACTACAATAATCTCGTTCCCGGCGGTAAATTCGGTCGGTGTAAAATAGCTTCACAACTTTCTTTAAAAAGCATTCATATTTGAACCTACATCTATGGAGGAGAATAGCTTTATCCAACTGGATATTATGAGTAGTGTTAATACTGTGTTGTGCTAGACAAGACTTCCGAGGTTTGTTGTATTCAATATAATATTGATGTTCCTCAATTCTCTTTTCCACAGAACGGCAAGTTTGTCCAAAATAAGAATCATCGCATTCACATGGTATTTGGTAAACGCCAACCAAAGATAGAGATGACAGTTTATCCTTTGTAGAAGACAATAAAGAGGAAATTTTGTTGATAGGAACATACATGGGAATCAATTGGTACTTTTTCAAAATTCAAAAGGGATTGGAACTCTGCGTGGACTGTTGAAGAAACCTTAGGTATTGGAACATAAGATTCAATTATCTGTTGGATTTGATTGGGGTTGTAATTATTCGATCCATTAACTTGTTAATGATGGAAAGTTCTTTTAAGATTACTAAAGAAGAGCAAACTTTATGTGCTCTATTAATTAGAGATTTAAGAATGTCAAATAACTGTGCATAGGATTTATGGTTAGTAAGGTCATTTATATACACATGGAAGAAAGTTGGTAAAAGAACAGAGCAGAGAAGCCTTCTATCATGGAATACAGTGAATAGCAAGAAAGGAAGCTGGAGACTTGGACCAAAACAAAATGGGAAAGGAAAGATCAAAAGTAGTAAAGAAGTCAGCTATCGATAACTTACTGTGTCATGATTTCTGACACAACTAGACAAGAATATGTTAGCTAAAGCTTTTTTTTAATGGGCTAAATCTAAACGTGTCTCTTGCCAACTGGTGAGGTAGATATCAACTGAGTAGGAAACCCAAGAAAGGAGGTACAGAATAAAGATTTTAATTCTGAAGCACAAGATTAAAAGTAAAATAGAAGAAGATACACAATCATGAACTTATTGTCACAAGTGATAAGCTCATGCATGCACACATGCATATATAAGCACACATATACTATTTGAACCAGGAGACTTATTGATAACTAGATTTATGAGGATTTTTTCTGAGGATTAAAGATGGCATTACAGCAGGCTGATATATGATATGGGAAGCGATTTTCACTGGTCATTGACGGAAGTCAGTTATTTTGCATACAATAACTTTTGACTTATCTTTTTGATGCTATGTAATAAATAGCATCAAAAAAATGCTGTGTGCGCATGCACACGCAAGCACGCACACAGCCATTATTTTCTGGTAAATTCACTTTCATAGTATTAATATTGCAATATAAATGATAAAAAATAAAGGCTAATACTAAAGCTATGGCAATGCATGTTACTATCTTGCTTTTCATAATAGTTTATATTTCTAAAATGACCAAAAAACTAAATATATAATTTTAACATATCATTCGCAACACTCACAAGAAGCCGCGTATCCAGCCCAGCCTTTCTCAAAGCAGCCCAAAGTGTAGCGCTATCTCTTTCAGCAAGCCAAGTCTTGAAGACCTCCATAATGAATTCCAGTGCAATTCCTGAAATTTAAATGATGTTAATTCCTCCTTTGATCACACTCAACCTAGAATTAACAAATGTTAAAAAGTAAAAACAATTTTCATTAGCAATTAAAGAGCAAGTGCTCTGGAAATAGAAAACCAACAAGAATGGAACTGAAGCAGGATTTTAGGTCAACAACCTATCATTAATTGTAACACCAAATAAAGAAGAAAAAAATGAATAAAAGTTTTGTTAACTTAAATTATTGTACAGTTAGTCATTTCTGAAGCAGTCCTAAACTAAAGAAGGAAACACTTAAAAGATTTCTCTCAATTCAGTTCAGTTTAAAAATCATGTATATAATTCTGGCATACACTATCTACCAATAATTGTCTGGACAGTTTAGCAATTTACAATTGAAACAAGCAGGTAAACTCTAATATCAAGTAAGTCCATCTTTGGCTTTGATCACCTCCTGTACCCTTTTGAGGGAGGCTTTCCACCAATGTGCGACGCAGACATAAGGTGGAATTTGTCTTCATTCCTACATCAAAACAGCACTGAGTTCAGTGACAGATCGAGGATGTGCTTCCCTGGACCTCAATTGGCATTCCAATTCGTCCTACAGGTGTCAATGAGGTTAAGGTCAGGACTTTACAGGCAAGGGCAGTTGTTTAACATCCATCTCTACATACCATTCCATAACAGCTGCAGCTTTGTGGAATGGAGCATTAATGTCATGATAGTAACACAGGTCCATTTCATAAAAACTCCATAGTGTAGGCAGCACCTGATTATTCAGAATATCAAGATACTGAGCTGCCTTCATGGAACCATGGACAACGACCAGTGGTCCCACACCAAACCAGCTAAATGCATCCCATACCATGGTAGCAAGTGTTCATCAGGCTCCACACCCTGCCATCAGATTGGAAAAAGGTAAACCTTGATTCATCTCTCCAGAGTACTGTTTTCTACTGGTCAACTGTCCAGTTCACACGCATTTTGCACCAAGTCAGATGAGCTGCTTTGCTTGGTGTTGCGATGTTCGACTTGTGTGCCACTGCTCTTCCGTGGAAACCCAGTAAATGGAGTTCTTTTTGTATAGTATTAGTGCTCACCCATGGTGTTACTGGTGCTTTGGAATTCATCACAGGTGATCTGTACTGATTGTAGCCAGTTTTTGTGTGCTACCTGTTTTAACATCCTCCTCTCCCTGCCAGTCATTATTGGCAGCTGCCCTTGGTGTCACATTGGTGGACATGCCACCAATGGCACCTCTTTCGAAATCACTGAGTTCACACCGTGTTGCTTTATTTAACTGCTACAGTGAAATACTGCTTCCTATTATCTGTACACTGGTTTTATGTTATTAAGAAACCTGGAATGTTCTATAATTTAAAATAACAAGGTGTCCGGACAATTAATAGTAGATAGTGTAATATAAGCATTCTAATGGATGACCAGTGGATTTAATAAAGAACAAGACATCTGTATAACAAAGTGCAGAGTTTAATATCTCCATTTTGATAACCAGGTTTAATGACATTCCTTTCTTTCATAATGTGATTCATAAAAATTAATTTATATGAATACTATATTATAATATTAATATTATAATTAGGGGTGCTTAAGGGTCAAAGCTGTATAACTGAGAGGAGACCTCCACATACCCTTTAAAGGAATGAGGAGAACCGACCAGGGCTTCTGACCTAATGTCCAATCCTCACCTTCTCGTGGTGCACCCTGTTGGGTATCTACTTTGATACTGAACGAACGAGGATGGGCTGGCAATTTGGGATTTAGCCGACCAAATTGTATTCTTACTGGTTAAACCAAAATAAAAAATGATGGTACAACATGACAAAATTTCATGCCGGCTGGGGCGTCGCCCGGTTAAACAAGGCCCCCGTTGTTTTCGCCAGGGAACCAGGGCGAACAGCGAAAAGTCAGCTACTGGAACAAATCTGAAAACAAACCCCAACTCAACATCACCAGAGTTAAAGATCGGTACTATCAACGTAAGAAGCCTGAATGGCAAAGAAATGGAGCTAGCTGAGGAATTAGATAAGTACCAGATCGACATAATAGGGGTGACTGAAACAAAAAAGACCAAAACTGGTGAGATCTTTCTGAGCAATAAATACAAAATGTTATATTCAGGCAATGACAATCAAGGAAAAGAAGGAGTAGCCATAGTATTCAACACAAAATACGAGGCTAATCTTCTTGAATGGCAGTCAGTCTCAAGTAGAGTAATGTGGGCAAATATGAGAATGGGGAACTGGACAATGAGACTTATTTGTGCCTATGGTCCCACAGAGGTTCTACTAAGGTAGAAGTGGAGGAATTTTTTGAGGCTTTAGAAAAAGCAACTGACACAATAAAAAAGGAAAAGTTGGTCCTTGTTGGGGATCTAAATAGTAGAGTAGGAAATGATTGTGAGACATACAAAAATATTTCGGGAAAATTTGGAGAAAAGAGCAAAGCTAATAATAATGGCAAATATCTGTTGGATTTCTGCTCAGGACATGGACTGGTTATTACTAACACCATGTTCCAACATAAAAATGTGCACAAACTCACATGGAGAGAAGAGGCTAGAAATAAGAAAAGTCTCATTGACTATGTTATTGTTGATAGTGATGTTTCCTCCCTGGTGCAGGACACCAGAGTGTACAGAGGATTTGAAATTGGAAGTGATCACTATTTAGTCTTGAGCAGGATAAAATTGAATTTCATATTGAATAGAATAACATGTAAGAAAGTTTTAAAGCGAATAAAAGTTGAGCAGCTCTCAGATGTGAACTTTAGACTAAAATACACAAAGATTATTGAAAAGAAAATGAAAGAGTTTGAGAACAGGAATCAAACCTTGGAGATTCAGTGCAAACTCTGAAGGAAACATTGATTGATTCTGCCAGAGAGGCATGTGGTGAGGTTGTGTGCAAGGATAAAAAAATCAGAACTCCCTGGTGGACACAGGAAGTTAAAGAGGCAGTGAAGGAAAAGAAGAAAGCATATCAAAAGTTCCTGGCAAATAAGTCAGCTTTTACTCTTACAGAATACAGAGACAAATGTAAGAAAGCTAAACAGTGTGTAAAACTAGCTAAACAAAAGTCATGGGAGGACTTTGGCAAGAATATAGAAAATAAATATCAAGAAGGTGGCAAAATATTCTGGAGGTTGTTGAAGAAGCTTAGGAATGGAGGAAAGAGTACTGTAAAAGGAATTAGAGATGATAAAGGTGAAATGAAAACAGGAGAAAAAGATATCCTTGAAGTATGGAGTAATTACTTTGAAAAACTGCTAAATGAAACAAGCAGTGATGACAGCACAGTGATAAAAAACACTGACCAGGCATGCAGTCAGGAATACATATCCATACTTGAAGTAGAAAAAGCCATCAAGGGCTTGAAATGTGGAAAGGCAGCAGGAGTAGATGATATTCGACCAGAAATGCTGAAGTATGGTGGTATAAGAGTCTTACAGTGGCTGCACTGCATAGTTCAGAAAGCATGGACAGAGGGACGAATTCCCGATGATTGGAGTAGAGCTCTCATAGTACCCATATATAAAAAGGGAAATAAAACTGAATGTGAGAATTACAGAGGTATTTCCCTACTGAGTGTTCCTGGCAAGATCTATGCAAGTATACTTGAGAAACGGTTGAGAAGAATTGTGGAAGAAAAGCTTGGTGAAGAACAAGCTGGATTCAGGCCAAATAGAGGCTGTCAGGATCAGATCTTCACTTTACGACAAATAGTCGAGAAAGCATGGGAATATAACAAAGATCTGTATTTAAGTTTTGTTGATTTGGAAAAGGCATATGATAAGGTGCCAAGAGAGAAGCTATTCAATACGCTGCAGTTATATGGTGTCAGTGGGGCATTATATCAAGCAATACTTAGTTTTTATTTGAGTTGTGAGTCAGCAGTTAGAATTGAAGGAAGTACAGGAAGATGGTTTAATGTTAAATCTGGTGTGAGACAAGGATGTACATTATCCCCTCTGTTATTCATTATCTATATGGATCACATTATGAAGGAATGCGGTATTAAACCTGATATCAAAATTGGAGATGTTAATGTCAGCTCTTTGCTTTATGCGGATGATGTTATACTTCTAAATAAATCCGCTACAAGTCTGCAAGCTTCTCTGACTAAATTGAATAGCTGTTGTAATAGATATGGTATGAAGGTCAGCAATAAAAAGACAAAGACAATGAAAATAGGCAGAATCATTGAAAATGTCAACTGTGTTGTGAATGGAGAACCTGTGGAACAAGTAAAACATTTCAGCTACTTAGGCACAATTTTTACTGAAGATGGTAAACTAAATATAGAAATAGACAACAGAATCAGCAAAGCTGGTATGGTGGGAAGTCAATTGAATAAATTCATATGGAATAAGAAAGAAATTAGTCGGAACACTAAATTAGCTGTATACAAGACTGTGTTCAAACCAATTTTAACTTATGGATCTGAGAGCTGGGTCAGAAGTAAAACACTTGACCAAAGACTAGAGACCGCAGATATGAGAGTCCTGAGAAAGATTAGAGGCATGAACAGATGGCATCAATGGCAATATCATATTAAAAACGAGGATATTAGGAAAGAACTTGACATTGTCAGCATCCAGGAATGCATTAGTAGAGCTAATCTCAGATGGTATGGTCACTTAATAGAATGGGAGAGGAAAGATTAGCAAAACAAGTGTTCTCTGCCAGGTTGGCAGGAAAACGACCCAGAGGAAGACCAAGATATAGGTGGATTGATACGGTACAAAGTGCCTTAGACGATAGAAATATAAGATCTGATAATGTTGGAGTCTTGACAAGTAACAGACTGATTTGGAGGAAAATTGTAGATAGGAAGTTAGTAATGATGTAATTTTTTCATGTAGTACTGTCATATCCTGTACACCCCGTGAGGGTACATGGCAGGAATTTGATGATGATGATGATGATGATATTATAATTATAAAAAGTATAATATTAATATTATATATAATTAATTATAATATTAATATTATAATTATAAAAAGTATAACATTAATATTATATATAATTAATTATAATAAATAAATAAACAGTGAAGATAAAGTTTCCTTGTGTTACATCTGTGTACATCAAACTATTGCTCAATATCTTATTCCTTTCTTTTGGTATATACATTTTAAAAATATACAAAACCTCAACTACAAAACTTTCTTTCACAATTTTTTTAGCCTCTCCTCATGTATGCATGCATAAATATTACACTGAACATTAAGTGATGATGAACAGCCTATTTTTCTACCCACTGAGGGAGGTTTTGGGTCTACTACTCCCATGGTGACCCAGTCCACATTGGGAGAGTGCATCTATATTTCGGTGAATGAATGTATGAAGGTGGAAGACAATCACAAACATCCATGCCTATGCAGGATATGGACCTGCAGTCTCTTGGATGGAGAGCGGATATGCTAACCACTCGGCTAACCAGGCCAGCTGCAAGTACTCAATGTAACTCTCACATTCAGTTTTACTTTGCCTCCTCTCATAGATGAGTACTTAGAGAACACAACTTCAATCACCTGAGAATTTCACCTGTGTTCTGATCGCCACTGTAAAACATTTATATCTTATTTGAGAATTTTTGGTCAAAATCTATCATTTACTCCACTGCCTCTCCATATTTTTGGTTTCTGAATGAATATTCAGAATATTCCTCTTGAATGAATTTAAGAGAAATATTCATTCCATTTGAATATTTTCTAATCACTATTCTTTCACAGATTCTCATTTAACAATCTTTCAAATTAATTGTTTCAACCTTTCCAGAGTATCTATCTTCAGTTGCTTTTTTCATCTTTATCATCTAATTCTTTTTAATGTCAAGTGTTCAATAGCCTCAAGAAGACTTTGCAAGCTTATTGCTATTTACTTTCCATATTCTTACGAGTCTTTCGATGACTTGTTTAGCTAATTTCCACAAAGATTGCATATATTTTCCTGCGTATTTTTCCAGGATACAAGCTGACTTACTTGTTGGGAATTTTTAATATAATTTCTTTGTGTCCACAATTGCCTCCTTTATCATCTTGAGTACATCATGAAGTTCAGATTTTTCTGCTAGCTGAATCAGATCAAGCATTCTTTGGAATTTGCCATTTCAAGATTTGATTCTTGTTTTCAATCATTTGGCTCTTCATAAATGTTTGTATATTTGAATCTGCAGATCACATAAAAAACCAGCCAGCTTTCCTTTTAAAATTATTTTCTTTTTAGTGTCACAGTCATTTTTTTTCCTACTCAAAACTAAACAACAATGATTTCTTTCCTGGATACTCTTCTATACTGAACTCATCTAGTGATATCATTATCAACAATAATGTAGTCATTAAGAATTTTCTTATTTTTTTTTTGTTTACACAGAGGAAAATACGATGAAACAAGTAAAATTTGCAGGAGAAAAACAAAACAAAACAGGTACATGGAAAAAAGTTGTCATATGTAATAATGGATGTCAAGGTAAGACTGCTAAAACTTTTAATCTCAGATTCACTTAATGAATTATTAAAATAATGAAAATAAAGCATTACAGGGGTGTTCAAGGGTCAATGCTGTATAACTGAGAGGAGACCTCCACATAGCATTTAAAAAAATGCAGAGAACCGACCAAGGCTTCCGACCTAATGTACAATCCTCACCTTCTCGTGGTGCACCCTGTTGGGTATCTACCTGGATACTGAACGAACAAGAATGGGCTGGCAATTTGGGATTTAGCCAACCAAATTGTATTCTTATTGGCTTAAACCAATATACAAAATGATGTTACAACATTACAAAATTTCATGCCGGCTGGGGCGTCGCCCGGTTAAACAAGGTCCCCGTTTTTTCCGCCAAGGAACCAGGGCAAACAGCGAAAAGTCAGCTACTGGAACAAATCTAAAAGCACACACACCCCAACTCAACATCATCAGAGTTAAAGATCGGTACTATCAACGTAAGAAGTCTGAATGGCAAAGAAATGGAGCTAGCTGAGGAATTAGATAAGTACCAGATCGACACAATTGGGGTAACTGAAACAAAAGACCAAACTGGTGAGATCTTTCTGAGCAATAAATACAAAATGTTATATTCAGGTAATGACAATCAAGGAAAAGAAGGGTAGCCATTGTATTCAACACTAAATACGAGGCTAATCTTCTTGAATGGTAGGCAGTCTCAAGTAGAGTGATGTGGGCAAATATCAGAATGGGGAACTGGACAATGAGACTTATTTGTGCCTATGGTCCCACAGAAGGACCTACTAAGGTAGAAGTGGAGGAATTTTTTGAGGCTTTAGAGAAAGCTACTGACACAATGAAAAAGGAAAAGTTGGTCCTTGTTGGGGATCTAAATAGCAGAGTAGGAAGTGATTATCAGACATACAAAAATGATTTGGGAAAATTTGGAAAAAAAGAGCAAAGCTAATAATAATGGCAAATACCTGTTGGATTTCTGCTCAGAATATGGACTGGTTATTACTAACACCATGTTCCAACATAAAAATGTGCACAAATTCAAATGGAGAGAAGAGGCAAGAAATAAGAAAAGTCTCATTGACCATGTTATTGTTGATAGTGATGTTTTCTCCCTGGCAGGACACAAGAGTGTTCAGAGGATTTGAAATTGGAAGTGATCACTATTTAGTCTTGAGCACGATATAATTGAATTTCATATTGAAAAGAATGAAATGTAACAAAGTTTTAAAGTGAATAAAAGTTGAGCAGCTCTCAGATATGAACTAGACTAAAATACACAAAGATTATTGAAGAAAAAATGAAAGAGTTTGAGAACAGGAGCCAAACCTTGGAGATTCAGTGGCAAGCCTTGAAGAACACCCTGATTGATTCAGCCAGAGAGGCATGTGGTTGACCCAGTTAAAGAGGCAGTGAAGGAAAAGAAGAAAGCATATCAAAAGTTCCTGGCAAATAAGTCAGCTTGTGCTCTTAGAGAATACAGAGACAAATGTAAGAAAGCTAAACACTGTAAAACTAGCTAAACAAAACTCATGGGAGGACTTTGGCAAGAACATAGAAAATAAATATCAAGAAAGTGGTAAGATATTCTGGAGGTTGTTGAAGAGGTTTATAAATGGAGGAAAGAGTGCTGTAAAAGAAGTTAGAGATGATAAAGGTGACATGAAAACGGGAGAAAAAATATCCTTGAAGTATGGAGTAATTACTACGAAAAATTGCTAAATGAAACAAGCAGTGATAGCACAGTGGTAAAAACACTTAACAGGCATACAGTCAGGAATACATATAAATACTTGAAGTAGAAAAAGCCATTAAAGGCTTCATGAAAAACCCTACCATGAAAAAGCCTTGAAATGTGGAAAGGCAGCAGGAATAGATGATATTTGACCCGAAATGCTGAAGCATGGTGGTATAAAAGTCTTACGGTGGCTGCACTGCATAGTTCAGAAAGCCTGGACAGAGGGATGAATTCCTGTTGATTGGAGTACAGCTCTAATAGTACCAATATATAAAAAGGGAAATAAAACTGAATGTGAGAATTACAGCAGTATTTCCCCTACTGAGTGTTCCGTGCAAGATTACTTGAGAAACGGTTGAGAAGAATTGTGGAAGAAAAGCTTATTGAAGAACAAGCTGGATTCAGGCCAAATAGAGGCTGTCAGGATCAGATCTTCAATTTACGACAAATAGTTGAGAAAGCATGGGAACATAACAAAGATCTGTATTTAAGCTTTGTCAATCTGGAAAAGGCATACGACAAGGTGCCAAGAGAGAGAGAAGCTATTCAATACACTAGTTATATGGTGTCAAGGGGGCATTATATCAAGCAATACTTAGTCTTTATTTGAGTTGTAAGTCAGCAGTTAGAATTGAAGGAAGTACAGGAAGATGGTTTAATGTTAAATCTGGTGTGAGACAAGGATGTACATTATCCCCTCTGTTATTCATGATCTATATGGATCACATTATGAAGGAAAGCGGTATTAAACATGATATCAAAATTGGAGATGTTAATGTCAGCTCTTTGCTTTATGAGGAAGATGTTATACTTCTAAATAAATCCGCTACAAGTTTGCAAGCTTCCCTGACTAAATTGAATAACTGTGTAATAGATATGGTATGAAAGTCAGCAATAAAAAGACAAAGACAATGAAAATAGGTAGAATTGTTGATTTCTTACTAATCATACTTAGGCATGAATTTTGTGAAGATGGTAAATTAAATATGGAAATAGACAACAGAATCAACAAAGCTGGTATGGTAGGAAGCCAACTGAATAAATTCATATGGAATAAGAGAAAAATTAGTCGGAACACTAAGTTAGCTGTATACAAGACAGTGTTCAAACCAGTTTTAACTTATGGATCTGAGAGCTGGGTCAGAAGTAAAACACTTGACCAAAGACTAGAGACCACAGATATGAGAGTCCTGAGAAAGATTAGAGGCATGAACAGATGGCATAAATGGCAATATCATATTAAAAACGAGGATATTAAGAAAGAACTTTACATTGTCAGCATCCAGGAATGCGTTATCAGAGCTAATCTCAGGTGGTATGGTACTTAAATAGAATGGGAGAGAAAAGATTAGCAATACAAGTATTCTCTGCCATGTTGGTAGGAAAACGACCCAGCGGAAGGCCAAGATATAGGTGGATTGATACGGTACAAAGTGCCTTAGACGATAGAAATATAAGATCTGATAATGTTGGAGTCTTGACAAGTAACAGACTGATTTGTAGGAAAATTGTAGATAGGAAGTTAGTAATGATGTAAAATGATGTAATAAATTCAATTCACCTTTTCATGTAGTACTGTCATATCCTGCACACACCCCTTGAGGGTACATGTCAGGAATTTGATGATGATGAAGCATTAGTTTTGAATATAATTCTAATAATCTTTGGCCACAATAAAAGTCAAAGCCATACAGTTTGTTCGATGCATAATGACTATTCCAAGAAATGACAGCACCTACTTACCATCTTTCACCAAGTGATCTTGTAATGTGTTTGACAAAACAGTGGGTGGAACCTGACCTCCTGCAATCAATATGGCTGCAACTTTTGCCAGTTTTTGTCGTTCTTGAGCAGTAAAGCCTTTTAGGAAGACCATTACCTGAAAATAAAAGCACAATTAATAAAAATGCTATTACCTTTCTATCACCTTTCAAAAATTACCAAACCACAATTACTTGAGTATACATATTAATAATTCATTATGTGCAATTGAATAAATATACAACACTATTCCAAAATTATACTGGATAAAATTATAAATTAATACACAAAGATACAATCTAAATATGTACTCAGAGGAGCAAAATAAGCTTATTAAGCAACCAGGTGGTAATATTGCAAGAATGAGAGTCAAAGACATATGGAAACAGACATAAATGAAATTGAGGTGCATAAGTGTAACTTTTCAAAACTTACATTCCCAAAACAAAACAGACTTTCAAAACAATGCCTGAATTCTCACACCATTTAGATGTGACATAATACTTTGTGTTGTGAATGGATTTTCAAGATGATTTCAATTCAGGAATGCATTCATCATCAATATCACTATTAACACATACAGGTTGATAACAACAACTTGATGATGTAACCTAGTTTATTAAAATTGAGACTGACAAGTGCCTAATATTATCTAATTCTAGCTCTAGATCAACCCTGGTAGTCCCCCCCATCCCTTCCATAACTGTGCTATAAATTCCTGGTTTTGTCACCATAGGAACCATGACATTTTAAAATCAGGCTTATTATTATTGAGAGAGACCTCCAGGGAGTCAGGAACTCATCTAGGAAAGCCATACGATTCGCGGCAGCTGTCATACCGGTTGTTAAATTCATTCATGCTACTTGCCCACACAGGAATCCATTCCAATTATGCACCACTCTGAGAGAAAAATCTAGCTCTCACTCCCTTCTTGACAGCATTCATTCTAAACTTCCAATGTTGCCATTGCGTTCTTTCCCAACCCTCAATGAAATGAAAAATTCCATGTATTGAAATTATGTATATCCCTTTCAGAAATTTGTAAGCCTCAATCATATCACCCCTTTCTGTTTGCTAGTGTCTGAAGTCTATAAATTCTCAATCTGTCTTCATAATGAATATTCCACAATCCTTATATCATTTTTAACATACTCCCTTGCAATCTCTGTATGGATCACCAAGAAAACCAGGGGACCAGACCTGTGTGCAACAGTCCAAGGGAAGTCTTATCAAGAACTTAAGACATTTTGCCCCTTACCAAAAGGCAAAATGACTTCCTTATCTTTACATGTCAAGGTTCGATTCGGCATTCTCTGAGTTATATTTACAATTTTTGCTATACGACTCTAAAACTACCTGTCTACCAAAACTCGACAATACATAGCATAATCTCAATATAATATGACATTGGATATCTAATCACACCTTACATTTATTAACATTGGACTGACAGCCATTTCCACATGACCACAGTAACAGCCTATTCAAATCATCTTACAAGTACTACATATAAGCAGCATTCCTGATTACTCTACCTATCTTTGTATCCTCAGCAAACAGCTGTATGTCGCATGTCAAATCCTTCCCAGTGTCATTAATGTACAGAATGAATAACAGTGGACTAGAGACTAATCCTTGTGTACACCACTGATTACCTTGAATCTTGCAGATTCACCACCCCCATATATGAATTTTTGATATCTATCAGTCAGCCATCCTCTTATCTATGCCAATCGTTCATAATCCAGTCCCATGTTCTCCAATTTTTACAACTGTCTTCCATCTGTATTCTGTTAAAAGCTTTAGCAAAATCCAAAAGTATCTTGGTGTATCCATTCCACCTGCCTGAGTGGTAACATTATTATATAGAATGTAAGCAACTGAAACATGACTTAGTAAACCCATGCTGTTGTTGCAAAGTAAAGACCTTTCCAGTCAAACCATTTCTGAATGCAAGTCCCAACCGATTTTTCCAAAATCTTCACCACCACCACATCTGAGATACTGATTGGTCAATAGTTAGGTACATCGGTCTTTGCACCACCCATGTGCAATGGGATTACCATATATTATTTTGGAATCTTCCCCATCGTGATACTCAAATTATATAGCCTGGTCAAAGAAATAGCCAGTACAGCTGAACACCCTTTTCGCATTTATGAATTAATGTGATATCAGTTCCTATTGCTCTCTGCTATAGAAACTGATATTCCATCAGTTCTTATAACAGAATGCTTATTCAGTTTGTGGAACAGCTCTATTACCTCCTCCTCATGCATGTGTTTCATCATGCAGTGAAGAGGTAGTGTTCAATGTAGTATATACCAGGTTGATAGCTTTCAGCAAAATAGATACTCATTAGTTGAACAATCACTTCTGCATCAGTCACCTGCATACCATCCACTGAATGTGGATGGTATGCAGGTGACTGATGGTCACTCCAGGTTACTTAAACTTGACTCTTTTGGCCTGCTGCTTATAATTATCATAATTGAACACATGGTATTCCTCCCACATCTTTTTCTTATGAATCTCTTGTTTAATTAGATTACACATACATTTCACTCCTATTCCATTTACTCTTCAAAATCTAAGCACACATTCTGATATTGCATCATTTAACTATTTTTTAAACACTTCCCATGCATAGTTGATATTCTTCATCAAATGACTAATACTATGTCACAGAACCCAGCATACTCCTCAGGTGGTTATAATTTCCTGTAGTGCAGCATGTAACTCTTTCTGAATGGAACATTCATAAACTTAGACATTTCCGTGAGCACCACATGATAATTGTCACCAACCAGAGACAGAATAGTTATGTCTTTAACTGAGATACCCTCTGACTCTATAATCAGATCTAACCCTCTTTGACCTGTAGTTCCTTCTGTCACAAACTATTTGCAGAAGTTGTATTTCAATCACCTCAATAATTTCATTTTTCTTCTTCTCATGGGATTTTAGAGCTACCCAATCCATGTTCATATAACTGAAGTCTCCCATTACTCTTTTTGCACCCATCATATTTATTTGGTGATACATTTCTTCATCACTAATAACTGATCCGCCAGTCCGTAACAACACTCCACTATGTATTTAATCTTGTTAACCTTCCCCAGATGGCTTTAAACTAACTGCCACATGAAAAAAAACTGTTACTAGTATTGCAGTCATAGGTCTCAACACTAAATGGATTCAAGTCATATGATATCATTAGCAGCAAGTACCCCCTCCTCTCCTATCTATCCTTCCTAAAAATACTGTATCCTTTACACTCAATACCAGTTAGTATGGCTAATTCTGATAGCCAGGTCTCACTAATACCTACAACATATGGTCCCAATATATTAAGCAAGGCAGTAAACTATACTCTACCTCTTCATACAAATAAATAACTCTACCAGTTATTTATTTGTATGAAGTTTCCTCCCTTTTTTCCCCCGTCCCTATTGGGATGAGTTGAGCCCCCTTATGGGGGGGGGGGGGTTAAGTATTTATGGCTGTAGATGCGTGTGTGTTCATGGGGCTGGTTTGCGGGATGAAAAACGCCAGATAAACTAGCGGGAAAAAATCCTACTGCCCACACCCAAGACTGGCTAACTTGGCTATGGCTGAGGAAGATCCTCAAATTCCTCATGTCTTCGAAGGGAATCAAACCTGGGACACTCCTTCCCCAGTCATATGGTTGTGAAGCGCAAAGCCACTAGGCTAACCGTGTGGACACTCCTAGCATTTGTGTACAAACAATAAATTACTTGCATGTTCTTTTGTATACTCTTGTCTGTGGTCTGCATGACATAGTTTGACAACTTGCAGATCCCTGCTCTTATCTAGTTCCTTACTTATAAAGACACTTCTACATATGCTTAATAGGTCTGAACCAGACAAACACAGAATTGTTCTTTCTTCATAATTATTTCCATAATAATAACCATTCCCATCATTAATACACTTACCTAACATTGTCAATGTTACACACAGATTTTCATGATTCCTCCCATCAGAATTCAGTTTCCCTGACTGTGTTATGTCTCATATTGATTAATAATTTTTCAAGACTCCTGATGCCAAACACGTTCAAGTGTAGGCCATCCCTCTTACACAAATCCAATCTTCCCTCGAACTCACTCCATGCACCCAAAAACTCATATCCATTCCTTCTACACAGCCTATGCATCGAATAGTTTGCCATTATAACCCAACTTTGTAATTCATTTCCATCATATCTAGGTAATATACTAATGATCTTGACTTTCTCACTTTTCACTCTCACTTCTTCAAACAACTTTTTCATATCCTCTCTCATACCTATCAGAATTACAACCTCATTTACTTTTCTGTTTTTCAACTTCTCGAACTATATTTTTAATTTTTGCTCAGGGAAAAAAAATCTTATAACTTGCTCATCAGTGGTGTGTTTTATGATAGTCACCATACCAAACAGATATCCTGTTTACAATCAACTTTCCTTACCAAATTTTCATTATTAAACATGGATGCAAAAGATACTGTTATTTTTTATACTTTATACATTATATTCCCTCTTTTTTTATATATATAGTATATTAACTATTTAGTCTACCGGCTGTGCCTTTGTTAATAATTATACTATATACTTATGAGGTGATTTATTATATAAATCTCTTTTACTAACAATTATTTTTATTTTGACTCCAAGTGTCCCTATATGTTATTGTATTGCACAAAAGTTCACTCCAATTGGTGCAATGACTTTAACTATCTCTTTCAGAATCCAACTAATCATTGACTCAAAACCTAGTACAAAATAAACACATTTAATAAAACTAAAACAATATATATACACTGCTAGCAATAATACATAACTACAGATTATATGGCCTTATTTAAAAATATAAACTTACTCTTAAGATTAAACACTTTTTCTTTCACAATCACAAAAAATTGTTCATAGTCTTTTTCTCTTTCTGTTAAGGCTCTTTTCCAGAAGTTATACGGCTCTGTACTTCATTTTCAGGATCCTTTTCATCAATCAATGTAACACACATAAAAGTCTTCTTGACTAAATCTTGTTTCTTTTTAGTAGCAATACTCATCAGATCAGGCATCCTTAATACCTATAAATCTTCTTAATCAATATATTTTCTAAACATTCACTTTCAAGCATCCTTAATACTTATAGAACTTCTTTATCAATATTTTCTCTAAGAAAAACATTCACTTTAGAATGTAAGCAACAAGTTCTTCTTTCATTCACAATACTAAATGACAGTCTTAACTTTTTCCACTTTAAAAAAAACTTAAAGTTTCAAGATTTCCTTTTATTCATTACTTATTCCTCCTTGAAACCTATTATTTTCACTATTCCCTTTTCGGAATACACTATGAAATTTCTTCCGACTGCCACACACAAAAAAAAATCAAGTTCCTTCCAACTTGAATATTTACCGGCCAGTGTTCTAAAAACTTCCGAACGCTCTCTTGTTTACAACCGTTACTTGGATACGCAACGCTTTCCTTGTCAGCTGTCAATCACACATCAAATCTTCTCCGGGAGCATGCGCACTCCACAAAAGTCAGAAACTACGCACTGCAACAAAATGGCTGACTCGCTGTATCCATTAGCGCTAAGAGAAAGCCTTTCACAAAACACAAAATTCAACATTTTTAAACCACAACAAACTTTCTTATAAGTAACACAAATATTCAGTTTAGTAAGTACATCAATTTTTTTTTACTTCTTTACATGTTACTTCTAATATAACATTTTCATAACGAGCACATCACAAGTGCAGACACTGCATGTATGAAAACAAAACTAACAAGCATAATTAATACGTAAAAATATTCAGAATTTTTTTATATGATTATTTTTACAATACTATTAAAACTGAAGTATTAATGAAATAACATATCTGACCCATATTGAGCACCGTGTGAGGACATTAGGTGTTAGTCACAATTTAAATTATTTCTACAATTACTATACTGATGTGTGCCTGTCAGTTATTGTTGTGCTTTGATAATGATGGGTAGAAAACCAATGGCATATTAGCGAATTTAATATTTTTTTCCTCTAGATGTTGTTTATACCATTAAGCATTATTATAAATATTGAACAATATCTTAGCCTTTCATTATTTATGAAATAACATAAATATGAAGAATAAGAGGAGCGATATTTCATCCAACATTACCAGGTGGGTGGTTAAGTTAATGAATCCATTAGTCACACTATGATATAAATGTAAGCTGCACATTTGACTTAGAATGCTTACTTGTAACAAAAGTTTTAGTTTAAAAGGAAATTCAGTGTGCATTTTTACTAATACTCAACATTAGCAGAAGAAGAATAGGTTAACCAAGATTTATTCGCCTATTAAAAGAAATTCATTTTAAAAAATTCTATTCAGTTAATACAATCATATGAACAGTAAATGCATTCTGGATGTTGATCCTGCAATCTTTTCATTTTAGAATTATCATCAGCAGCAGTGTTGTACTGGATACCTTTATATAGTAAAAACTTATGTCATGATCAAATTCCTTACTCATGCCTACACATTAAACTCTGCAATTCATATTTCCACACAAGCTCCTATAATGTGGCTTGGTGGTCCTGAGTTAATTTGTGACATTTCTGTATGCTTTCTTATTACCCTTGAACTTAGGAAACGTAAATGTATAACTAAAGTATATCATCGAAGACCTGGCACATTAAAGCTTTAGGATTACAAAAATAAAAAATATCAAAAAAATAAATAAATCGATATTCATGGAATTCATCAACTGGTGTACTACTGATTTACTAATTAGATGGCTTAAATGGCAAAACATGTTTAGTCTCCAAAATAGGTTCCAAGCTTATCAGTCTTGATCATAGCCTTTATGTATTATAGGAATTATTTAGCTTTCCTAAGCAAAAGGATAAGAATAGATCACACTAGTCATTACCAATACTGCTTCACCATACAACCACCCTTTCATCCACTGCTAATTCTTCATCAATTTTAAACACAAATTTAAACTCTCAGTACTTTTAGATGTTTAGGATGCTATAATTTGTTATAATATAACAAATCCCCCCTCCCCCCAACATACCTCAACTTACTTGGCAAAAACCTTCCAGCTAGAATGTTCCAACCTTGTATAATAGTACAATTTTATCTTTGTACCATCAATTTACTACTTTTCTGTTGTAAGGTTTTTTTTTAATATGTGAATCTCAATCATGAAAGACTGGAAGTCTATATTGCATTTTTATTAATGTCATGGTTAGGCGAAGGATTGGATAATCTGGAAACCTTAAGCATCTTTGTAATCAAACACAACTTTTACAAGTACCTTCAGACCATCAATAAGCAGGGTGGCAATCTTACAGTGGGCAATGAAATTCATCTACCATCTAAACATATTCATCAAGCATACATCAGGAGAACCCTAATTTTAATACATTTTCTTTGAAATATTGATGAAAAGAGTAATTTTTCTGGAAAAGTCGTGTGAATGTGTGTATGAGATTATGCACAAAGAAACATTATAGTCATTTTGACTTACCTTCTTGAACTCATCTTCTAAAGTCTTCTCAAGATATTTGTACCGCCGTATAAGTTTAGTAAATACCTAAGATAGTACAAAACATGAATATTAAGGAAGAAATTATTCAATATACTTATTTTATAATTAAATTAATTTTTTTTCCCCATTTTACAATTAAATTCAATGATGCTGAAATTATGCTATCAAACTTAAATAAACAATATCAATAGTAGTAGCATGAATGTATATAATTATGTCTTTTGAATGTGTCATTTTCATACTGCTCTTACTAAGGATAGGTGAAGGCATCATAAAATTAAAATCATAATTATCACATGTTCATAATATCAGTAATCTATTTATTCAGTAGTAGGTATAGTTTATAAAGTTTGCAAAACATCTCCTTTATGTAGTTTACTGTACTCATATTTTAAATACGCACTCTGGGTGAAACATAGCATTATTATATGTCAATCACTACCACAAAAAACTGATACCCATAGCACATTTAGCACCATGGAATAATAAACATGGAACTTTTTCAAGCCCACTTCAGGTGTACAGTAAGAGGGATATGATCTCAACACACACGCAAAAACCTACCACCTAAAGTATGGAAGTCACCCCCCCCCAAGTAAATTTTAGTAATTATTGCTGGTAATATTTTATTTACTTAAACTATGTAGTTGAGCGTGTTTTTTAGATTATTGATTTTAATTCACTATATTGTACAAAATGTGCATTACACGGCACCGACGCATATGACAAAAATGTTGGCCAAGACTTCCTTATTCACAGAGTTTAACAAAGGATTTTGTGCAATGGAGTATGTGTGTATACCAAGAGTGAATGGTTTATGATGGTCAATGAAAGCAAGAGTGGGGGGTGGGGAGAGATGTCAGAAATGTTTCGTGTGCCAGTGTAAGAAATGCGATTCTCATAGACAACATGAAAATAAAGCAACTAACATTAACAATGTAAGGCACGATAGTAAGTACTCTAGAGAATATAGTAGAAAAACTGAGCAATAGCCATTGAAATATGAATGAAGTGCTGAAGATACATTGGATGATCAGATGACAGTGAGGAGAGATAAATTACACCTATGCAGAGTCCTGAATAGGACTATAGGAAATCTGTATTAAAATTTATATATTTCACAAATTAAAAATAAGAAAATAATTAACTTATATTAAGAAGTTAATTATAAAATACTATTTTGTAAAGTAGTTAAGTGTTTGTTTCTCTTTGTATGTTGTGAGCAAGATATTTTGAGATATTATATTTATCTTTGGCTACTAGTCTTGCTTAAATGCAATTTTGTATCAGCTGTCAAAATTTTCTAACAGTTCATATGGTTTATTTATTTCTTCAGACACTTTTATCGAAGGAAGTCAGTTGTTCTTAAGTGACAAAAATGTTGATTTTAAGAATGTTGAGACATTGAAAGTTAATTTATTCTAAAGTGATGATATGGTTTGATATAGTTTTTAGCAGTTTATTCAGTGAAATCTGTTGTTACTTTCATATAAAAAAAGAAGTTACTGAAGTGCACAGGACCAAGAGACATGTTTTCTTCAGTATTCTGTGATTTTAGGATGCAAGAAGAATTTGATTTATGTTACCATCATAATAGAAAGCAATTTTTGTGTTAATCTTTCTCCTGCGTGAACTCACGTAAGAATTTAAATTTGTGTAGGAAGCAAGAAACTGAAATTCAAGAAGTTTAGTCTATATAAGATGATAACTGTTGGCTTAACATTATTGAAAGGAAGTTAAACAGTCAGTGTTTCCCAGGTTTTTTTGAAGTCTTAGTTTGAAGAATATATTGGCACTTACATAGTTAAGTAGATGATCTGCGTGTGTGTGTAAATTAAAGATTTTCAAAAAGATTAGATACTGTGTATATCAGCAATGATACTGGATTGCAAGAAAGTGATGAAACTAGGGATTTGGGGGTGATGATTGACAGAGTTGATGTTCAGAACATATGCAAAATAGCTCTTGGATGTTGAAACACTAACAAGTAAAGAAAGGGAGATTAATATCCCTCTTTATAAGGCTATGATTTGGCTGCACATTGACTAGCATCTATTAGAAGGCAGTGAAGAGGATCTAGAGATGCGTGACTAAACATAATCAGTATGTGCACTAGATACTGTGGTGATCAAATTTTTTTGCTTTGAAAGTGGTGAATGAGTTTAAGGCGAGAGGTATGATAGATCTTGTGTATATAAAGGTTAGTGTGGGTATTCCACAATGACTCGTCTGAATCCATAAAGATGCCTGCATAATAATAATAATAATAAAGACATTCACAAACATCCATACTGCCACAGTATTCAAATCCACAACCTGATGGTAAGCAAGGAGAAAATACTAACCACTCAGTCAGTGAGTATGGTTATTGTTATGAAGCTCAATGTTCTTTTTTTTTTTTTACTGATTAAATGAACTCACATTTAATGCCTTCTTGTTTTTAAGATGTTTTTGTGTTTAACATTAGATTTATTTGACATGCAATGAAACCACAGAATTCAAATCAGATCTCAAAACAAGATGAACCATAAAGTTTTGATGAATGCTTGTCAGGGATGGGAAACTGAATCAAATTCAATTCAAATTGATAAACTGATGAAATCAGTATTTTTCTTGGGCTTATATATATATATATATATATATATATAAATTAATCTAAATCAAAAAAGGGGAACAATAACCTCCTTACCCCTGCTTGTTATTCTTCAATACAACATGCTGCCTGGCTGCTTTTGCAAATACACTCTCTAAACTTCAAATCCTATTCAAAGAAACCACATTATTCTGCTTTGTCCCCCAAACCCCAGGGTAAGATTAGTCAACTAGAATCCCATGAGAATCAATGAGTTATTCTAATGGGGACGTCCACTTTCTTAAACCATACATTTTGTCTGCCCCTCCCCACTTTACATTAAAAATTTTATTTATTTATTTTAAATGTTTAATATTCAATATCCTGAAGCCCTATAAAGCACATTAATATTAAAATGTTTAAATTTTTATTTTAACTTTTTGGTTTTCATTTAAAATTACTAATTTATACAAATACTTTTCTTGATAAATTCATTAATTAATAATTATATATGCTACTTGATGAATTTCTCAAGAAAGTAAAGAAAATACAGTTGCATTACATTATTAAATACAAGAATGTGAGGGAAATCACATATAAATGAGATGACTGGGACATTGAAGATGTGCAAAAGCTCCAACCATTAATGCTAAGATTTATTTTCAATATGCTAGGTCTAATAATATTTAGAAAGATTCCCAGATTTTTCTTTCAGTTTTGTCATAACAGAGATGTAAGACTTCAGAATCATTCTAAAGATATTTTTCTCTCTCTCTCTGTTCAGACATTATAAGGATTAACTGAAGATCACACATGATGAGAAGAACTCTGGCCTTGTTTCTCCAGTGTTCTATGTCTCTAGCAAGCTTGTCAATGTGTAACTGAATAGGTTTTTTCTGTATTTAAGAGACCTTTATATAGCCTCTGCTTGTCCTGTCATATGCATCCTGCAGCCACAGAATAGATAATAAACTGAATATTTCAGGAGATGGTCCTGGTTTAAAGGATCAAAGTAGTGGTTGTGGTTTGATGAAAGGAGTAAACTGTTTTTAATTTTATACTCCATAAGATCTACAAAGTGATACAGCCAACATAGGGAAAAGAAATGAAACCTCTGACTTGCTCATGGGATCAGAGTTAGACCTTCATATAGCCTTTTAATCACCTTACTGGCCATTATGGATCAAATACGTATCCTCATACGCTTCATATCCATCATATATTTCAATGTAATATCAATGGTATTACAATTTTAATATGCACTTTGCATCCATGATAACCTTGATGTCTTGGCCGGTAGCGTGGTTAAGGAATGCCATCAACCAGGGGCTTCTGATCTAATGTCGAATCCTCACCCTTCCATGTAATACGCTACCCCCATTATCATAGCATGTATCCACCTGGATATTGAATGAACAAGAATACGCTGGTTTGGGACTTAGATGAACAAATTGATTGTGTGACATGGTGATATTTCAAAAATCTGCAGTTTTACTTGGTTCCACACGACACTGATTTGCTGTGGGTCATGTGACCTTTCATGTGAGGATCATATATATATATATTTTAAAAAAAAAGCTCTATTTTCATAAGTCAGGGCTCTCTTGTAATGTGACCAGATCTGCCTAATAAGAACCCAGTCGCATAAAATGTTCTACAGATGCAGCATATATTATCTCTGAGAGACCATTCAGGAGAAATCACCAGAGAATATTTCAAGGATGCTAATAAAAAAATATCATACAAAAAAAAAAAAAAAAAAAAAAAAACGTATGCTGACTTCAATAATTATATTGAAAGTTCAAAGAAGCATCAGAGATGGTGCAATGTCTCCAGATCCCCATGCAACAAAAATCATAACTCATCCTAAACCAGCTTATGAAGATTAGCAGAACACAAATAAATAGTGTAAACATGCTTATGATGTCAAAACAATACCAACTATCATTTTAGCAGCAATTCTAATAACATTGGTTATTAGAATCTAAAACCAAAGATGGTTTAAGACAATTGTGATTTTTGCTGCACTAAGTTGAGCAACACACCATCTCAAATGTCTCTTGGAACCTGCAAATAGTTACTCAACTGAATATACAGCATTCTATTGTACTTTCATATGTATTCATGTTAATCTTCATACTGCTGAAGTATGACTGTGCAGAAAACTAGTAAATTAAAAGCATTTAATTATGAGGTCATACCAATTTATTTCAATAGTATAAATAATAACCACAGGAGCCTCAAATTCTTCAGCAGTGGTCCTGGTCAACATATTATTACACATATACATAAAATGCAATTTATGTTAGTTGCGATGTGAAACAAAAACAACTACACCTAATCTAATTAATTTCTCTAATTTCCATGGTGAATACCAATATTTATCAAAATAAGTTTTCTACTTAGTTTGGTGAATTTGTAGATCTATTTTAATTTTTGAAACACTGTCTACAAATTTTTCAAAAATTATGACATTCAGAACCTCAGAGCACTCAAATATATGCACAGTATCTGAATACAAAATTGAAAATGATCAATGGGAAAACAAAAATTTTTCTAAGTTACTTTTATCAATCAGCAACAGTAAACTGCAGCTAACCTTCAGGGTTTATAAAATAATATGAAAGTACTCCATGAATTTAGTTGACTTTCAACTATTTTCCTCTAATCAATCTGTTTATCTGTCAGGACTTATGTACTTTCAGATCTCACGTTTTAGTCTTTAAAGTACAAATATGCCACAGTGACGCATTAAATCCACTTTGATTCTGGTCTTCCTCTCAGTCATTTTCCCTGCTATCCTGACATCAAACGTCTGGTTTCTAATCTTTCTTCTCCCATTCCGTTGAAACAACCATACCACCTTAGATTACAAATGTTCACATATTCCTGAATGCCAAGAACGTCATCCCTTCTTAATATAATTCTGCCATTGATACCATCTAGTTAATTTCCCTAATTTTTACAAAAACACATTATTGTCAATAAATGATCTTTGATAAAGTGTTTCATTCTTAACCTAACACTTGGATCAACAAGCCCAAATTGGTTTACAAATATCATGTATAATTGGTAATTTTCCCTTTGTGTGTGTGTATTCACCTGGCTCTGTACCACATCAGTTTTGCTTCTAGTCTACTTCCATATCGAATTCACCATCCTTACTAAAGATTTGCCTAAACAACTAAACTATTTTACTTTTACTTACACAGATTCTTCTTTCAGGATGCTCTTGAAATCTTATGTTTCTGCCTAATTTTCATGGTTTTTATTTTATTTTATTTTTTATTGGTGATTTTCGTACCAAATTTGCCACAGGGTCATTTCAAATCTAGTCAGACAAACCTGGACATGCAATTAATATATTTAGCAGCATAACATCATTTACATAAATTAAAGATCTGAGTTGCACATTTCCAACTTTAACATTAAGTTTAATTCTACTTTCCTTTATAATATGAACATACAGATGCATAACAGTAGGGATAGCATGCATTCAAATCTTACTCCCAAGAGTAACTTAAAAAATCTTTCTGTACTTCCTTCAAATTTAGACTTCTAATTTATATGGTTTTATAATGCTCAGTATAATACAATGGTGCATATAAATGTGTATATACGAAGGTGGTCTGAAAAGTTCTCGACCTAACAATGAAAAAAGGAATTTATAATTTAAAAATTATCTTTATTTTTCAACATAGACTAATACATTTATTCCAGCGATGCTCCAGCACCATTATCCAGTTCCTGTAGTGGTTCTCAGTAAGATCTGCAAAATACCACTCTACAGCTGCAATCACCTCTTGATTCGAAGAAAAACTGACCAGCAAGGAAGAGTTTTAGTTTGGGGAAGAGATAGAAGTCAGAGGGAGCCAAATCTGGGGAATAGGGTGGATGTTCCAACAATTTCATAGTGCAGATCCCTTCATTTTCCCCCCAATGCCAAAACACCTTTGTGGGCAGGTGCATTGTCCTGATGAAAGATGATTTTTTTCTTCTGCAAACCAGGTCTTTTCTCACGAATGTTTTCATCTAGTCTGGTTAAAAGATTAAAACAGTAACCGGGGAATAATATTCCCCGGTTACTGTTTTACCCTTTTCAAGATAATTAATAAACAAAATGCCTTTAGCATCGCAAAACACCAATGCCATGAATTTTCCTGCTGATGGAACTAACTCTGTCATCTTTGGTGCTGAACAGCCAGCTTCTGTCCACTGTTTGGATTCTGGTGTGTAATGGTGAATCCGCGTCTTATCCATAGTAATAAATCAACGCACAAAATCAGTTTTATTCTTGTTAAAACGCACCAAGCACTGTTTAGAGATTTTCATGCGAATGGGTTTTTGATCTGCTGTATCCTACGTGTTCTTTTAAAATGCCTATAGTCTCAGCAATTTCATGCACTTTGACTTGTCGGTCATCCAATACCATATCGTGCGCTTGATCAATGATTTCTGGTGGTGTCACTTTTTGGATGTCCTTCACGTGGATCATCATATTCAAGGCTGTACGGCCAGCATTTAAACTTAGCAGCCCATTTCTTAATTGCTGAAAATGAAGGAGAAGGCTGCCCATAAACTTTTATGAACTTTGAATGAATTTTTTTTGGTGTTAAACCTTCTTTTACAAAGAATTTTATAACCACACAATACTCAATTTTATCCATTTCAAGGGATACAGACAACACTTTTGGTTCAGATAGCTGTATAAAACAAACTACTTGATATAATGACTTGCAATTTTACATGGATGCTTATGACAGATGTACCAACTTAGAAAAAAAAAAATCGTGCCGATTGCTATCTATGATCGAGGCCGTAGGCAATCTGTACTATTATTAAAAATAGAGATGCACTTAAAAAGGAGAACTTTGTATCCTAAAAGATCTCAGGATGTTGAGGAAATGGTGCAACTTTTGTTAGTGTGGAATAATGATAAACCAATAACAGGTGACAGTATTTCGCAAATTATTTTGCAAAAAAAAAAAAAAAAAAAAAAGCTAAGCAACTACATAGTGACCTTAAGTGCTCAACACCATGATCTAGTGCTGACAACGATGATTTCAAAGCTAGTAGGGGATAGTTTGAGCATTTTAAAAAGTGAAGTGGAATCCATAGTGTAGTAAGGCATGGAGAGGCTGCTAAACAATTTGTGGATGAATTTAAAACTTATGTAGGGATGGAGGGATTTATTTCTCAGTGTTTAATTGTGACAGGACAGGACTTTTTAATTGTGACAGGATTTCTTGAAAAAGATGCCTAAGCAAACTTACATCAAACAAGAAGAGAAAGCACTGCCAGAACACAATCGATGAAGGAACAGTTAACTCTTTGTTAGTGTTTCACTCAGAAAATCCCAGGGTGTTTAAATTAAACAATGCAATAAGAGGTAAAATAGATGCTATGTGGAAATCTAAAAAACTATCTTGAAAAGAACAATCTAACTTTGAAAGAAATTCTTGTGCTGGACAATGCTCCTGCTCACCCCCACCTCATGATTGGAGGATAATTTGGACAAGCACAACTTTATACAAGTCAAATTTCTACCTCCTAATACCACTCCTCTTATCCAACTATGGATCAGCAGGTAACTTCCAATTTCAAAAAAACTTTATACAAAAGCTTTGTTTCAAAGTTGCTTCGAAGTGATGATATCTGACACGCAACTGACCCTCAGGGACTTCTAGAAAAGCACTTTAACATCTTGCACTGTTTGAGGCTTATAAAAAAAGCATGGGTAGGGAGTTTCTCTGAAAACTATGAAATCAGCCTGGAAAAAAATGTGGTCTGAATGTGTGACAGATACAGATTTTGAAGTTGTAGACATAGATTTCTGCAGTTTAGCAGTTTAAAAGAAAGATTTTGGTAATGTGACCACATGTTTATTAAGATAAATAAAGATAAACAAACCCAACAAGTTTCGTATGTTGTTGGACTTACATCTTCAGGGGTTACAGTGTTTAACTAAAAGTTTAAACACAAGAAATGAGAAATTATTAAAATAGTTCATTAGATGTTATGGCAGTCTAACTGTTCATCAAATTAAAAAATCCGAATGTAGTATCGATACATATGTTAATGCAGGCTATGTTTAAACAATGCTGGATGTTGTAAAGTTCACTCTGTCCAAGGTCTGACTTGGTATATTTTTTATGAATGCTGACCAAACTTAGCGTAGAATTAGGCCCTAGTTTTTGTTGCATTGTGTTGGGATTCTAAGCATGTTTGCAGCTTCCTTGAATTTTCTTGTGAAAGTTTTTTCAATATAAGACATGTTCGTTTTATGCCAAAGTACATTATGGCCGGAAGAAGTTGTGTGGGATGCTAGGCCTGATTTTTGTTTTTTCCTTTTGTGTGGGTCTTTTTGATGTTCGGTCATACGAATTTTCCCTGATCTTCCCGTCTGGTCTACATAACAGATGCCACAGGAAAAATAAATTTTATAGACACATGGTTTTTTTAAAGGGTGATGTGAAGGTTTTGGGGGATGTAGAAATCTTGATATTTTTTCTAGCAGCAGAAAAGTTACTTTAATGTTATGCTTGTATAGTAATTTGGCCAATTTGTCTGTAACATTCTTGATGTATGGAAGCGTAATTGAGTTCTTGAAATCTTGCTTTTGTGGGATGCTTGTAGGAGGTGTGTTGAGGATTTTCTTGATTATCTTAGGTTCAAACCATTACTTTTTTTTGAGGATCTGTGTTAAATAATGTAGTTCTTCATTCCACTTTTCTTCTGCGCTGGAAATATTGTAAGCTCTATATCTCAAGGTTTTTATTAAACCTTATTTTTTTGCATGAGGTGGTGGTGTGAGGCAGCATTAAGAAATCTTCCTGTGTTGGTGGGTTTTCTGTAAATGGAGAAAGATAATCTGTTTTCTTTCTCATTGATTTCTATTAGGATATCAAGGAAAGGTAGTTTTTTATGTTCTTCCTGTTCTAAAGTAAATTTTATGTTGTTGTGCAGATTATTAAGATAATCTTTAAAAGCAATGAGTTCCTCTGTCGTTCCTGGCCATATGATGAAAATATCGCCTACATAACGAAGACAAATTTTCGGTTTTTTATGATAGTTGTTTAATGCATTATTTTCAAAATTTTCCATATATAGATTTGCTAAAGCTGGGGGGGGGGGGGGGGGGGAGTTCTTTGCCAGTCCTTTTTGTTCCCAAAATTTGTCTTGATACATGAAAAACGTATTTTTTAAGCAATGTTTATATAGTTCTACAATGTCTGGAGGGAAAAGATCTTCAAGGATTCCCTATTTCATTTCTGGGAACATTTGTAAAAAGACCGACTACATC
Source organism: Typopeltis vanoorti (assembly GCF_054136105.1). Classification (NCBI taxonomy): domain Eukaryota; kingdom Metazoa; phylum Arthropoda; class Arachnida; order Uropygi; family Thelyphonidae; genus Typopeltis; species Typopeltis vanoorti. The sequence goes on along the minus strand of NC_143563.1, from coordinate 79,444,573 downwards.
CAAACTTGCCAATATGTCTGAAGGTTCTATGCATATATCCTTTACCTTCTCAATGAAATGTACACTGTTCTTAATGAATGTTGTTTTTCCTTATGTGTGGTAAAATCATGTAGGTGAGGTGTTTTGCCAGATTTGAGGTCGGAGGGTCTCTTTCATCTATTATCGGTCTTAAAGGAGTATCTTTCTTATGTATTTTTGGTACTCTCGAGGACTATAACAAAAAAAAAAAAAAAAAAAAAAAAAAATTAAAATTCTTCTTGAAGATTCCAATACCTATACACCCTTAGACAGAGATCCCACTTGGCAAACTCACAATAAAACCAATGATCTAATTAAAAATATACCTAATTGAACTGAAGAACTAAAAATAACTCTACAATTAAAACACCCATTAGTTCCTAGAATATATGGAGTATATTTAACCAATCCTGGTAGACGTATATTCATGTCTTCTCAGCCAACAGAGAACAATAATCCTCTTCTGCTCAACTCCTAACATATTAGAAATCACAAATACACCAAACATGTTAGATGTTTTGTTTCTACATAATGTCTTTTCCATGGGTATTTCTGTGGCTGTTGCTCCACAGAATGAGCCAGTATTATTTCTCCACTTTCCTTAATAATAAACCTACAACAGGTGACAGTATTTGAGAAGCAATAATTTGCAAAAAAGCTAAGCAACTAATCATGGACACCTGCTGGTCAACTCATTAATAAATTTCTTTCTTTACTATAATCACTTGTACACACAGAGCATAGTTCGTTATGAAGAAATATTCTTTTGTCTTTACTCAACAATGAATGTTTCTAGCATGTTCAGTCACTTTGAATCAAATAGGAGTAGGAGCAGGGGTGAGATTAAGGGATTAGTGATGTCACAGGAATGCTTTGGGGGATGTCAGATGGTGGTTGCATCGGAAGTTTGAGGTTAAGGACAGGTGGTGATTGCAGCCGTTCTACAGCAAACGGGTGACTGATCAATTACCCTCCATACCATACCCATTTACTTGAGAATTCCTTGTTGGCAGAAAGTAGTCTTTTTTTTTTTTTTTTTTAAAAACAGATATGTCAAAGGACACCTTCAGAGATGAAATTCTTCATTTCCTTGTACTGTATACACATCAAGAATACAACTGGATGAATCGTCATTCGAAACATTCTTCTGTTATAAACATCAAAATTATGCTTTAAATACTTTATTTTGATTAGGAAAGGAATACAAATATGTGGCTGCCAAACAACTTGAAATATGTTTACCTTATTAAATTTTCTTTTATTTTTCAAGTTTTGAAAAACACTAAATGAGCTGTTGCCTATGCAAGGCTATACTATTAAGGAAAGAGTATCAACTTATATCAGGTGTTCATCGTTAGATCACTATCCAATTAGGATGCTACTGCATTCATACTAACTGCACCAATTACTTATTCTCTCTCTTACTAATGTAGGATAGCTGTTTGTGACTGGTGTCCCCATCTCTGTAACTGGAGGTCAGCAATTATAAAGTAGACTGCTGAAGTTTTCAGGATATTTCTCACTTTAATGGTACAGATCACAAATATTTAGATAATTATGAATTTTGGATTAGATTAATTTATTATAACATTAATGAATAAAAAACGTTAATTCTGGATTTTCATTTTGGTCACTTTTCTAGTTCCGGTTTTCTTGCCTGACATTATTGTTTGAATTTGTACTTTTTGTCATTGCTACAGTTACATTTTTTACCCTTCAATAGAAAACCACGTTGTACTGGCTACAAAATACAGAATATATATTCGTCCCCCACCAAACCAAGTAGCAACGTGTCAAAATTGGGATCAAAACCTTGATGTAGTCTCCATATCTCTTTACTTTTATCTCATTTTCTCATAGTTAACAAAGTTTGCTTTGATTCACACCTTTACAAATGATTCAGAATATGAGTTTGATTAACTTCTGAATATATTTTCTAGTTTTAATACAAAACATTTGAAATTTTATGCAGCACTTCCAACAGATGCATTCCCCCATATGTTTGTTATGAGTGCATTATTTTGTTATTGCAATGTTGACTAGTGTTTGTCAAATGTAAGTAAACTTGCTCTCAAACTAAACAAAATACACACAATGGTTTTAAAAATGCAATTAACTGGTGTTGAAGATTTCAATTTATAAAAAACTGTTATAGAACTGTTAACTCCTTTTCATACTAGATTTATTCCTGAGTAAAGAAACTTCTGAAAAACTCCCGACTCTAAAACACCAATCAAATCTATTTTATAAATATCACAGTCCAACCAAATCCAATAAGTTCATAAATTAAATAAATCCTTCACAAGGATTTTTTCTGGTTTTTTCCCTATGAACTTTAAATTTTAAAAGTTATGCTCAAGTCAACTAGTCATTCACTCTCATTGGTATTCAAAGATACTGAAGTAAATCAAACTGATTATACCTGATTTCACAGTAAACAGCACTAATTAGTAAATGTTTTCATTATGATCAGGAATATTTTGAATCCCAGATTTGCACGAAAGATGGAATAATCATCAAAATTTCAAGTATCTTTTAGAATTCCCATTGTAACAAAAAGTTTTAGTCTTCAAAGAGCAAAATTTTATATCTTGAGCTCAAACTTGGTTAAAATTTTTCAAAATGTTAATCATTCTCAACCTCAAAATTTTACTGAAGAATTTCTTCTTCTCTTCCATCCTCAAGGTGGGTTGAGTCCCGCATGAATAAGAGCCTTCTATCCAAAGCAACTACTTTGATATACTGAAGTTTTTTCTTCAAATTTTCACAATTCACTGTTCTACACTTAAAAAGGCAGAGGAAAGCCATGATAGTTTAAAGTTTCAGTTTAGATGTCTACAACTACAGTCAAAGCAAATAAGGCATAATGTCTGTCAGCGAATTTTGTAAATTATTTTATATTCAATTACTTACGTACATTCTCCTAGTTGGTTTATCTACTTTGCAGGAAAAACTGAAGAGAAACCAAAAACTCCTAGCATCCACACAAGTCAGTATGCTAGTTACTACTACTAAACAGCTATCTAATGCAACAATGGGTAAATGTCCCACTGCTTATGCTTGAAAACTGTAATGCACTTCAGCAACTGATAACAAGGAAATATCACAACAAAAATGACTGACTGTAGCTCAAACAATTAATAAAGTTTAAATCCAATTTACAACAAGGAAGTTTTCATTCAACATGATGGCATTACTTCCAACAGTACCATGCTCATAAAGACAAAGTTATCATGTTAAAATGAAATTTCCCATTTTTCTGATAAGTAATCAAGTTATAATATTCTAATTTCCTTTGTGGTCACCTCGCAGAACACAAACTTGTGGTGGCAAATAGAGGAGTAGTTTGTTATTGGGGATAGTTTACCAGAGTGAATATCTTTTATAATAGCATTGTACCTGTGCGAATTTTCTAAGGACTAATTTGGGGTAGTATATAATGAGAGTTGACTATATGTATCTTTTACTCACCAAGTTTAAAATAAAATCAAGGAAATGGAATTGCACAGTTAACATATGTGTTTACTGAAAAATGTAAAAATCTTACACTATATAAGAAAAGTAATTTAAGAATATTAATTCATTTTCATCTGTGACATTTGAATTTAATATTCAAATATTCCAGTGTTGTAGCTCTGTTAACATTTCATGTTAGTGACTGTTATAAATAAGTAACAAACCACCCTTCCTTACCTGGGCATAATTTTTTAATGTGTCCAGGTTATCCTGAGCTGTGAATATACACACATCAGTGCGTGAAGTTTTTGATGGATCTACATCAGGAGCAACAGTACCACCAGGGGCTAGTTGTACATAAAAAAAGGAATATTCAAAGACAGTTATACATTAAGAGAATTAGATTACATATAATATGCTAACATATAAATAAATATTAATACTTAAAAAAATTATTTGAATATTTCAAAAACACTGAATTATTAGTTTAAACCTACATAAACAATCAACTAATCCAAAAATTTAAAAAATATTTATTAATAATAGACATTTAAGAGCACAAAAATGTATACCTTAACCAAGCAAGAGCATTGAACCATCTCTGCTTAAGTCAGTTGGATATTGTTCCAAGAAATTGACTGACTGATTTGTGGTTTTATGTTGTAAGGATAGCAAAGGTGATACTGCACCAAGACGCAGGGCATTTACAAATAAATACTTATAAGGAGATAAATTAGCAAAAAAGATCAAATGCATGTACAAAGTAGCTACATATTAAAGATATTAATAAATAGTTATAAGATAAATGGGTAAAAATATGCGTACAAGGTTCAATATCAAAAATGCATATAAACAATATATAATCAAATGCAGTCGTCATCTGAACAAATTTAGGTATAGGTGTTTTATGTCCTGTTCCTGCTCTGCAGATGAGGTTGATCTTTCCATATTAATCTTGAACGTCCATGGTCTCTTCTTCCTGTGGGTTTATATTCTAGTGCAAGTTTAGTAATCCTATTGTTATTCATTCTTTGTGTATGGTGTAGCCAATTTTGCTGGTATTCTTCTATTTCTTGTATGATGCTTTTTGTATCTAATCATTCTCTTATTTCTGTGTTTTTCTTTTTATCTCATCTAGTGAGTCCCAGGAAAGGTCTTAGAAACTTCATCTATGCTGCTTCCAATCATTGTCTGTGTCTTTGTTTTAGAATCCAAGTTTCACTTCCAAATTTGAGAGATGTTTTAGAGGTTATATCATGTAATCTTAATTGAGTTTCTTTAGTCATGAATTTCCAAAATTTCTTTTAATTATGCCATTCATTCTATTGTAAATTTGTAGTTTTGCTTACAATTGTGAATTAGTATTGTATTGTGAGATTATATTTCTTAGGTAATGAATTCTATAACTTGTTCTATTATTTTATTGTTAAGCATAATTTTGACTTTTGGAATGGTGTTTTCACACATTGTCATAGCTTTTGTTTCAGAGATTTACATTTAAATTTTTTTTGCTATTTCTTTTTGATGGTTAGTTGCAATTTAGAGTTTCTCTTCTGCATGTGAAATTAGCACTTGATCACCAGCATCAAGCATTGTATTTAGCTGTATATTATTTGTTAGTTTAATTTCATCTTTGACAGAATTCTAAAAGAATTTTCAATTCTTTTAGGATTCTGTTTATGTAAATGTTGAATAGAATTGGGGATAAACCACAGCCTTGTCTTACTTCTTTATTTATAGTTATAGGTTCTGATAATGTTCAATCTACAAATTTGGTGCAAATTTTTGTTTCTCTGTATAGACTTTTTATTGCTTTAATTAATTAAGGAGGTATTTTGCATCTTGCAATATTTTCCAGAGTAGATTTCTGTTTAAATTATCATACTCTTTTTTTGTAGTCAATAAATAGAAGGAAAGTGGACAGGTTAAATTATTTTATTTTTTCTATGATCTGTTGCATTGTGAAAGAGGCATCTGTACATCCTCTCCCCCTTCTAAATAATTTTCTATATATTTAATTAGTCTGTTCTTTAAGATTTTTGCATATAGTTTAGATGCTGTTATTAAGAGAGAGTAATGTCTGTAATTTTCACATTTGTCTTGGGACCTTTTTTTGTGAATATTTATTACTACTCCAGTTTCCCATTCTTTTGGGACTTTTGATATTTCCAGATATGATTGAAGAGTTTAAGTAGGTTTACTTTTAAGCTATTGTCTGCATATTTGAAGAGACACATATTCCATCTAGGCCCCGGCTTTTTCTATTTCTGGATTTTTTAAAATTCTTTATCCAATCCTTCAATTACTATTTCTTCTGTACTTTCCTGTATATTGATATTGGCAACTAGTATATGATGATATGACTTCTGCATTACTTCCACCTTAGTATCACCACCTCTGGGTCTGGCTCTCACTGACGAGACCTCAATAAAGGTCGAAACCGGTCTAGGTAGTGATCCTTCCCTTAATGCATAGCATTATACATGTCTGCAAGGAGATCTGCTTTGCATTATGGGATACTAAGGCAAGTGATCAGAACTTACACCACCTTCACCACGAGTTGCCCCTGTCCTGAAAATACTTCAGGCACAAGCTTTGTTTGCTTACACTTGGATAATGGATTAAACAAAATATATAATTGGTCCTGTTCGTATCTTCAGTTTTGTGAGTTTTGTCATTGTTTTCTATTTCTTGTTTTTCATTCCACAATACTTTATAGTGTTCTATCCAATCCTCTTTGGAAATTAGATTATTTCTAATTGGTCATTTACTGCTGTTTTTGGTTGAAAATTTTAAAACCTGTTCTTTGTGGTAAGTGATATCCTGCTCTAATGAATTAACATATTTATTCCAATCTTCTCTGCATATACTTCTGGAAAGCTTTCTGACTTCAGCCTGTAGTTTCTAATATTGTACATAGTCACCAATGTTTTTATTCTGCAGATATATTTTAAAAGCCAGTTTTTTTCCTTTCGATTGTTTTAAGTCATCATTCCTTCCAAGTTCTTAGCCATTTTTTGCTTTTCCTTGATTTGTAACCTAAAATTTCTTCTGCTGCTTTTAGTATGGTTTCCATTATGTTACTCCAGTCAGTTTCAATATTGTTTGTGGTTGGTTTTATCTCTTATTCTGCTTTTATATAAGTTTCTAACACTCTCCTGTTCTAGGAGGTGAATTTTAAACTATATTAGATTCATTCTTTATCTTTCTTTCTTTCTTCTGAAGTATGTGGTTCTTTTTTATGAATTTAAATCTGCTTTTAACATGTGATCACTATCAATTTTGCTCCATCTAAAAACCCTTGTATCCTGGATATTATTATTTAGTGTGTTGTTAATAACAATGTGATCTATTACTGATTTAGTTCCTCTTGCTTCTCATGTGTACTTATGTATATTTTTATGCCTGAAATAAGTATTGCTGATTTTTAGATTGTTAAATATACAGAAGTCTCTAATAAAATTCCATTGTTATTGATTACCGATTCTCCCTCTAATCCAATGCAAATCTCCCATCAAGATCATTGCTTGCTGTAAAATCAAATGTGTTTGAATAAATTAATTCTTTATGCCTAACAAGAGCAAATTCCTCTCCTTCATTCCTATTGTTGACTAGACTGCCAATGTTAATTTCAGGCTTAATCACATGCAATTTGTCAGTGATTTCTGACATTACTACCACTAGTTAATTAGCATTGATCTTAAACTGTCAGTAGCCTGTATACAAGTACTGAAAAATAGTACAAACTGATCTAGCAGCTGCACCTACAATCTCAGCTCTGGGTAAAATATAATAAACAAGTTATCCTTTAAAATATGATCATACTAGGATAGCACTTTCGAGAAGAAATTTCTGAGTATGTACACATGCATGATCTAAAATCAACATTTACAGTACATCAGCAGCTGCAAAAACTACAACATATAGATTCCAGTTTCTTTTATTTAAAAATACAAAAAAAAAAAAGAACAGAAAATGTGAAAAAGTTACATCAAGATTTGTGTTAGATCCCGAATGAAGGAATCTTGCAAAGAAATCATTCATTCAGAATCTAACATACTAAACTATACAGACAAAGAGAAATACCTGCACATCAGCTGAAACTTCTTCACATATGTATAAAATGGCATTTATTTTATGTACCATTAATCTATTGCGATCATACTAAGATCGAATTAGAGAATGTGTTAAAAGAGGAATTTGTTAATATTATTTAAGCTTCACTTTAGCTGTATAGAATGATTGTGAGTCATCAGATAGAAATCAAGTAATAATCCTTAGAAGGTATACAATTACCCATGCCTAGCGTAACGCCACCGACAAAAGCTTACGCGGAATGTACATCGACATGAATTCAAGAGTATAAGAGCAAAGGGAAGAAGAGATGTAGGTCGTGTGCAAAAGGGACTCCGAAAAAAGGGGGCGCTCGAACGAAGAATATAAGGAAATGAGTGTCATTTCAGCTCTCTTCTGTATTCGTTTTCCTGGTTCGGAAGTTAGTCGGTGGTTCGAGTAAGGGGGGATGAAGCGTCAGTGCTATGATGTCAGATGACGAGCTTTCCTGAGAATGCTGTAGGATTCCACGCAGAGCTGAAATTTCCAGTCCTAGCAGAATCGAGCCCTCGCTGAGAAGTCCCATCGAGAGGAATAGAGATGTTTCCCGAAACGCAAGAAAATCGAGTCCGTGATTGACAGTAATTATGAAGATAGCCTAGCCTCTACGCTGGTGTAAGGACAGCCAATAAGCAAGAGGTGACCAGACGTACACGTGGTGCTGAGAGACGTCCTGTGAGAGGGAAAAAGTTCGATAAAGTAGAATTACTCTATTTTGTGTTTAGAATTCCTCAGAAGAGAGAAAATTATATGTAAATGTAAATTATGAACATTATTCTAAAGAACTTTGTGGACAGGCTAATTAGATAGTTAACCTCCTTCTGAGAATAAGAAGAATTGTTTGGAAGAAGTCTTTTGTGTTGAATGTGATTGAGTTAATTTAATGAGATTAGGATTTGGAATTTTAGTAACTGAGTAATATTAGAATGTTAGTTTATATTATCTTATGAATAGGTTGCAGAAGGGAATATTAGTTTAACATCATATCATTTGCAATCTATCCCAATTTTCAATTAGTGTTTTACGATGCTTTATAACCTTTGATTTAATTTAGAGTATGTTAATCTCTTAACTCGAGTTTCCTTATTTAATATTGAGTCAAATTGAATGTATGAATTTTTTTGGGGGTATTTTGTTTTGAAATTCCAATAAACATGTCATATTTACCTAAACCTGAGTCATGCCTGATTTCCAAACTACTGCTTATAGAAATAGAACCTCTTTTGGCAGGAAGGAATTAGAAAGTGTATATAATTATAGATTTAGTCACGACTGCAGTCTGAATCTATAAGTCCTTGTTAAAGTAAATTACTGTGTTAGAACGCCTCAGAATCTAGTATTGTCTTCCTGAGCAAGGATCTTTTCTGCTATAGGATACTGGCTGGCACAGCATAATATAAATTTGCTAGTATCCGAAGAGGAAACAATCCTAGATGTAAATATATTATGCCCAATATCTAAAGAAGTGAATTAGCAATTGAAAGAAAGAAAGGGATGTATAAATCAGTAAAATATAGAGAAAGCAATGCCATAACATTTGCTAATGATTCAATAACAAACGAATTCTGAAAGAACACATTCAGATGAAATTTTTGTGCAAATGTTTGTACAAAATTAGGGATGTTTTGAAAGTAGTAGCTTTCTTAAATTTGATTTTTTGAATAAAAATAAAGTAACTGTTTATAAACAGAAATAAAAGCATAACTAAAAATGGTTAATTTTTATACTCCCTTTTTCCTGAATGTGTGTGTGGGGGGGGGTTGCTTCGGGATCAATGCTAAACAAATCAGGAGACTTCCACATAGCCTTTTGAGGAAGTCAACACTAGATTCGACCCCCTCACCTTCTTATGGTGCAACCTGTTAGTAAGTATCTGTCTGTCTACCAGGATACTGAATGAAGAACAGGGTGACCATTTGGAATTTAGCCAACCAAATTGTTGGCCAGCTTTTGTTGCTAGCTACATTATGTTGACAGCATGATGATGATGTAGCTAGCATTGGGCTGGAACAACCTACATATTCATCACCATCAGCAGAATTCAGGATTGGAATCATCAATGTAAGTGAAGTTGACAAATAATATTGTTTCATTCCTTACCCAAGTGTAAGGAAACAGTTTGTACGTAAACTATCCTCATGAGTAGTCCACTTGTACACAGAGGCTTGTTGACTTCAAATCAACTTAATATCCCATAATACAAAGTACACTTCCTTTTGAAAGTGTACTTTGCATTATGTTGATCAAAAACAGGAAAGCTAGAACTTTCCCGTTTTCTTTTCTGTTTCATCTCTCAGTTCTCACGACAGTGGTTTGAACACTATCGTGCATAAAGCTAGTTTTCTGATTTCTTTTCACACCAGCGTCGTTGGCCAATGGGTTAGAGCAGGGGTGGCCAACATATGGCGCATGCGCTAAAAGCGGCGCACTGAACCCCAGAGAAAAATTTTAAAAAATTTTGTACATGATTTATATATATAAACACACAATTAACCTACCACTGAATTCTAGAGTGCGCACTTATTATACTTGTTTGATCTTGAAGCAACAGGCACCGGCAAATGCTGACATGTGTCACCAGTTACTAAATCAGTTTACAGCTGACTCGTGTTATAACGTTCGATGAACTTCTGATTCGATGTGAGTGAACAATTCTGTGTTTTCAAACTTATATGTTTTTATTAATAGTGCTTTAAGTTTAAGATAAGATGTCTGTTTTCATGAAGACTTAATATAGTTCTGTAAATTTAAAAATAAATTTTTCCATTTTGAACGTGTAGGTCAAGTTTTTGCCCGCTCCCCTAATTTGCTGATTACTGAAACCTGCAATTATTCGGTGTATTTGTACGTGTGCGTTTTTATGTTTTTTTTTTTTTATACAATATCTTTCCTTTTTATTTACGTATAGTAGGTTTATTCCTAAAATTTAACTGATCATCAGCAAAGCTTTCGTAACGAGGATGTTTGGGTTGTGTGTGTGATTGCCAGCTGATTGACTGTTTTATGGCAGGAAGCCATAAAACAGCTTTTCATTGGAATTATCATTATCTCTGGAATTATCATTTCATTATCTCGTATTTCATTGGACATAATATATTACGAGAGAGAGACGAAAACTCTCTATGAAAAAAAAAAAAATATATATATATATGATTTTTAGACTTATAGAACTGTATTAGGCCTTCATGAAAACAGGAATCTTATCTTAAACTTGTAGAACTGTTTTTGAATGTTCATAATGTTTAAAACAATAAAATAATTTAAATAAATTATTTAATAATAAGCTTTACTTTTTGAAATATTTTTTTTTTTACAGTCAGTTACCCATTACTTCATCATCATCATCATCAAATTCCTGCCATGTACCCTCAAGGGGTGTACAGGATATGACAGTACTACATGAAAAAATTACATCATTACTAACTTCCTATCTACAATTTTCCTCCAAATCAGTCTGCTACTTGTCAAGACTCCAACATTATCAGATCTTATATTTCTATCGTCTAAGGCACTTTGTACCGTATCAATCCACCTATATCTTGGTCTTCCTCTGGGTCGTTTTGCTGCCACCCTGGCAGAGAACACTTGTTTTGCTAATCTTTCCTCTCCCATTCTATTTAAGTGACCATACCACCTGAGATTAGCTCTGCTAACTAACGCAATCCTGGATGCTGACAATGTCAAGTTCTTTCATAATATCCTCATTTTTAATATGATATTGCCATTGATGCCATCTGTTCATGCCTCTAATCTTTCTCAGGACTCTCATATCTGTGGTCTCTAGTCTTTGGTCAAGTGTTTTACTTCTAACCCAGCTCTCAGATCCATAAGTTAAAACTGGTTTGAACACTGTCTTGTATACAGCTAATTTAGTGTTCTGACTAATTTCTCTCTTATTCCATATGAATTTATTCAATTGACTTCCCACCATACCAGCTTTGCTGATTCTGTTGTCAATTTCTATATTTAATTTACCATCTTCAGTAAAAATCGTGCCTAAGTAACTGAAATGTTTTACTTGTTCCACAGGTTCTCCATTCACAACACAGTTGACATTTTCAATGATTCTGCCTATTTTCATTATCTTTGTCTTTTTATTGCTGACCTTCATACCATATCTATTACAACAGCTATTCAATTTAGTCAGAGAATCTTGCAGACTTGTAGCGGATTTATTTAGAAGTATAACATCATCCGCATAAAGAAAAGGGCTGACATTAACATCTCCAGTTGATATCAGGTTTAATACCACATTCCTTCATAATATGATCCATATAGATAATGAATAACAGAGGGGATAATGTACATCCTTCTCTCACACCAGATTTAACATTAAACTATCTTCCTGTACTTCCTTCAATTCTAACTGCTGACTTACAACTCAAATAAAGACTAAGTATTACTTGATATAATGCCTCATTGACACCATATAACTGCAGTGTATTGAATAGCTTCTCTCTCTTGGCACCTTGTCATATGCCTTTTCCAAATCGACAAAACTTAAATACAGATCTTTGTTATATTCTCATGCTTTCTCAACTATTTGTCGTAAAGTGAAGATCTGATCCTGACAGCCTCTATTTGGCCTGAATCCAGCTTGTTCTTCACCAAGCTTTTCTTCCACAATTCTTCTCAACTGTTTCTCAAGTATACTTGCATAGATCTTGCCAGGAACACTCAGTAGGTAAATACCTCTGTAATTCTCACATGCAGTTTTATTTCCCTTTTTATATATGGGTACTATGAGAGCTCTACTCCAATCATCGGGAATTCGTCCCTCTGTCCAGGCTTTCTGAACTATGCAGTGCAGCCACTGTAAGACTCTTATACCACCATACTTCAGCATTTCTGGTCGAATATCATCTACTCCTGCTGCCTTTCCACATTTCAAGCCTTTGATGGCTTTTTCTACTTCAAGTATGGATATGTATTCCTGACTGCATGCCTGGTCAGTGTTTTTTATCACTGTGCTGTCATCACTGCTTCTTTCATTTAGCAATTTTTCAAAGTAATTACTCCATACTTCAAGGATATCTTTTTCTCCTGTTTTCATGTCACCTTTATCATCTCTAATTCCTTTTACAGCACTCTTTCCTCCATTCCTAAGCTTCTTCAACAACCTCCAGAATATTTTGCCACCTTCTTGATATTTATTTTCTATATTCTTGCCAAAGTCCTCCCATGACTTTTGTTTAGCTAGTTTTACACACTGTTTAGCTTTCTTACATTTGTCTCTGTATTCTCTAAGAATAAAAGCTGACATATTTGCCAGGAACTTTTGATATGCTTTCTTCTTTTCCTTCACTGCCTCTTTAACTTCCTGCGTCCACCAGGGAGTTCTGATTTTTTTATCCTTGCACACAACCTCACCACATGCCTCTCAGGCAGAATCAATCAATGTTTTCTTCAGAGTTTGCACTGAATCTCCAAGGTTTGATTCCTGTTCTCAAACTCTTTCATTTTCTTTTCAATAATCTTTCTGCATTTTAGTCTACAGTTCACATCTGAGAGCTGCTCAACTTTTATTCGCTTTAAAACTTTCTTACATGTTATTCTTTTCAATATGAAATTCAATTTTATCCTGCTCAAAACTAAATAGTGATCACTTCCAATTTCAAATCCTCTGTACACTCTGATGTCCTGCACCAGAGAGAAAACATCACTATCAACAATAACATAGTCAATGAGACTTTTGTTATTCCTAGCCTCTTCTCTCCATGTGAATTTGTGCACATTTTTATGTTGGAACATGGTGTTAGTAATAACCAGTCCATGTGCTGAGCAGAAATCCAACAGATATTTGCCATTATTATTAGCTATTATTATTCTCTACCCATTACTTTGCAAAAGAAAATGAGCAGAAGAAAAGCAGAAGGTGATAGCAAGTGCCAGTTTAATGAACCGTGGGAAAATGAGTTCTTATTTATTGCGGGTCCTTCAGGAAAACCATTGTGCATTGTTTGTGAAAGCACTCTCTCAGATAATAGAAGACATTATCTTAACAGACACTATAGAAAACATCAAGCTGAATTAGAAGAAAAACTGAAGTTAGTTCCTGTGTCTGAGTTGCGGAAAGAATATATGATTAAGAAAAAGGAAGAAAAAATATATTTGTGAAATGAAGTTGTGAAAGTGTGGCAATGCTGGAGACGTCTTATGAAACTGCCTTTGTGTTGGCTAAAAAACACAAGCCTTTCTCTGATGGAACGGAAGTTTTTAAGCCCTGTCTCGAAAAATTTGCAAAATGTCTTGGTGATAAGAACGTTGAAAGAAAAGTAAACCAAATTGCTCTGTCCAAGCAAACAATTACAAGACACACCGAAGAATGTTCCAATGATGTTACTCAGCAATTGAAAGACCGTGTTCATGCTTGTTCTTTCTTTTCTTTAGCCTTGGACGAATCCACTGATATATGTGACGTAGCCCAATTAAGCATTCTTATAAGAGGAATCGATGGTAATTTTAACATCTTTGAAGAACTTATCGGTCTTGAGTCACTTCATGGAAAAACCAGAGGGTCAGACATATTTGACAAAGTAAAGTCATGTCTAGATAATCAACAACTAGATTCTAGTAAGCTCATCAGTGTTTGCACTGATGGAGCACCATTAATGGTAGGTAGAGTTTCAGGGACTGTAACTTTACTTGAAAGGTTTTTAGGTCGTTCTCTACTAAAGAATCGCTGTGTGGAAAAACTAAATTTGAAGCATGTTATGATACCAGTCGTAAAGTGTGAATAAAATTAGAGCAAGAGAGTTAAACAGAAGAGAATTCAGAGAATATTGTGAACTGCTAGATATGGAATATTTTTTTAAAAAATTTTTTTTTACAAAATTTCATGCCGGCTGGGTCGTCGCCCGGTTAAACAAGGCCCCCGTTGTTTTTGCCAGGAAACAAGGGCGAACAGCAAAAAGTCAGCTACTGGAACAAATCTGAAAACAAACCCCAACTCAACATCACAAGAGTTAAAGATCGGTACTATCAACGTAAGAAGCCTGAATGGCAAAGAAATGGAGCTAGCTGAGGAATTAGATAAGTACCAGATCGACATAATAGGGGTGACTGAAACAAAAAAGACCAAAACTGGTGAGATCTTTCTGAGCAATAAATACAAAATATTATATTCAGGCAATGACAATCAAGGAAAAGAAGGAGTAGCCATAGTATTCAACACAAAATACGAGGCTAATCTTCTTGAATGGCAGTCAGTCTCAAGTAGAGTAATGTGGGCAAATATGAAAATGGGGAACTGGACAATGAGACTTATTTGTGCCTATGGTCCCACAGAAGGTTCTACTAAGGTAGAAGTGGAGGAATTTTTTGATGCTTTAGAAAAAGCAACTGACACAATGAAAAAGGAAAAGTTGGTTTGTTGGGGATATAAATAGCAGAGTAGGAAATGATTGTGAGACATATAAAAATATTTCGGGAAAATTTGGAGAAAAGAGCAAAGCTAATAATAATGGCAAATATAATACCTGTTGGATTTCTACTCAGGACATGGACTGGTTATTACTAACACCATGTTCCAACATAAAAATGTGCACAAATTCACATGGAGAGAAGAGGATAGGAATAAGAAAAGTCTCATTGACTATGTTATTGTTGATAGTGATGTTTTCTCCCTGGTGCAGGACACCAGAGTGTACAGAGGATTTGAAATTGGAAGTAATCACTATTTAGTCTTGAGCAGGATAAAATTGAATTTCATATGGAAAAGAATAACGTGTAAGAAAGTTTTAAAGCGAATAAAAGTTGAGCAGCTCTCAGATGTGAAATGTAGACTAAAATACACAAAGATTATTGAAGAAAAAATGTAAGAGTTTGAAAACAGGAACCAAACCTTGGAGATTCAGTGGCAAACCTTGAAGAAAACCATGATTGATTCAGCCAGAGAGGAATGTGGTGAGGTTGTCTGCAAGGCTAGAAAAATCATGACTCCATGGTGGACAGAGAAAGTTAAAGAAGTAGTGAAGGAAAAGAAAAAAAGCATATCAAAAGAAAAAAAGCATATCAACAAGCTGACAAATAAGTCAGCTTGTGCTCTTAGAGAATACAGAGACAAACGTAAGAAAGCTAAACAGTGTGTAAAACTAGCTAAACAAAAGTCATGGGAGGACTTTGGCAAGAATATAGAAAATAAATATCAAGAAGGTGGCAAAATATTCTGGAGGTTGTTGAAGAAGCTTAGGAATGGAGGAAAGAGTGCAATAAAAGGAGTTAGAGATGATAAAGGTTACATGAAAACAGGAGAAAAAGATATCCTTGAAGTATGGAGTAATTACTTTGAAAAACTGCTATATGAAACAAGCAGTGATGACAGCACAGTGATAAAAAACACTGACCAGGCATGCAGTCAGAAATACATATCCATACTTGAAAATATCCATACCATCAAAGGCTTGAAATGTGGAAAGGCAGCAGGAGTAGATGATATTCGACCAGAGATGCTGAAGTATGGTGGTATAAAAGTCTTACAGTGGCTGCACTGCATAGTTCAGAAAGCCTGGACTGAGGGACGAATTCCCGATGATTGGAGTAGAGCTCTCATAGTACCCATATATAAAAAGGGAAATAAAACTGAATGTGAGAATTACAGAGGTATTTCCCTACTGAGTGTTCCTGGCAAGATCTATGCAAGTATACTTGAGAAACGGTTGAGAAGAATTGTGGAAGAAAAGCTTGGTGAAGAACAAGCTGGATTCAGGCCAAATAGAGGCTGTCAGGATCAGATCTTCACTTTACGACAAATAGTCGAGAAAGCATGGGAATATAACAAAGATCTGTATTTAAGTTTTGTTGATTTGGAAAAGGCATATGACAAGGTGCCAAGAGAGAAGCTATTCAATACGCTGCAGTTATATGGTGTCAATGGGGCATTATATCAAGCAATACTTAGTTTTTATTTGAGTTGTAAGTCAGCAGTTAGAATTGAAGGAAGTACAGGAAGATGGTTTAATGTTAAATCTGGTGTGAGACAAGGATGTATATTATCCCCTCTGTTATTCATTATCTATATGGATCACATTATGAAAGAAAGTGGTATTAAACCTGATATCAAAATTGGAGATGTTAATGTCAGCTCTTTTCTTTATGCAGATGATGTTATACTTCTAAATAAATTCGCTACAAGTCTGCAAGATTCTCTGACTAAATTGAATAGCTGTTGTAATAGATATGGTATGAAGGTCAGCAATAAAAAGACAAAGACAATGAAAATAGGCAGAATCATTGAAAATGTCAACTGTGTTGTGAATGGAGAATCTGTGGAACAAGTAAAACATTTCAGTTACTTAGGCACGATTTTTACTGAAGATGGTAAATTAAATATAGAAATTGACAACAGAATCAGCAAAGCTGGTATGGTGGGAAGTCAATTGAATAAATTCATATGGAATAAGAGAGAAATTAGTCGGAACACTAAATTAGCTGTATACAAGACAGTGTTCAAACCAGTTTTAACTTATGGATCTGAGAGCTGGGTCAGAAGTAAAACACTTGACCAAAGACTAGAGACCACAGATATGAGAGTCCTGAGAAAGATTAGAGGCGTGAACAGATGGCATCAATGGCAATATCATATTAAAAATGAGGATATTATGAAAGAACTTGACATTGTCAGCATCCAGGATTGCGTTAGTTAGCAGAGCTAATCTCAGGTGGTATGGTCACTTAAATAGAATGGGAGAGGAAAGATTAGCAAAACAAGTGTTCTCTGCTAGGTTGGCAGGAAGACGACCCAGAGGAAGACCAAGATATAGGTGGATTGATATGGTACAAAGTGTCTTAGACGATAGAAATATAAGATCTGATAATGTTGGAGTCTTGACAAGTAACAGACTGATTTGGAGGAAAATTGTAGATAGGAAGTTAGTAATGAAGTAAATTTTTCACGTAGTACTGTCATATCCTGTACACCCCCCTTGAGGGTACATGGCAGGAATTTGATGATGATGATGATGAGATATGGAATATGGTGATCTCATCCTTCATTGTGAGGTACACTGGCTTTCTAAAGGACAAGTTCTCAGTATATTTTGGAAGCTGAAAGCAAGTGTTCGTAATTTTCTGGAAGAGAAGGATGAGCTGCATGAGAAAAAAGTCCTGTTGTGTGATGAGAAATAGCTATTTGATTTAGCATTTTTAGTTGATATTACCAGCCACCTCAATGATATAAATTTGAAACTGCAGGGCAAGAACAAATTGTTTCCTAGCTTAGTAAATGACATCAGTGCATTCAAAATGAAATTAAAACTGTTCATCTCCCTCCCAGTTAGAAAACTGGGATTTAAGTCAATTTCCACATTTAAAAGAACATAGTGAATCTGTTGAAGATAACGGCAACCAGAATATACTGAGAAACTCAGATTATTGCAAGAGTCCTTTAACAGTCGTTTTTAGCGATTTTGCTGAAAAAGAAGACTGCATTTATAAATCCCTTTTCACTTACTGAACAAATAATCTTGACGATGCCTAGTAATATATAAATGGAACTTATTGATCTCAAAACCAATTCTTTATTGAAAATGAAATTTAATGAACTTCCTTCACTCCCAGATGCTTCTGATATAATTAATTTCTGGCGATCGTTGCCCTGTGAACATTTTCCAAAACTGAGAAAATTTGCTCAGAGTTATATCTGTCGTTTTGGAACTACATACAGATGCGAACAAGCATTTTCATCAATGACAATGATTAAGAACAAACTAAGGTCGCGAATGACTGATTCAAATTTGAAAAACCATTTGATGCTTTCTGTAACTGATTTAACTCAAAACATTACAAGCTTAGCAAAAGCAAAGCAATTTCAAAAGTCTCAATAAAATAATTAATGTTTATCTTGTCCTTATATGAAATCCTTTTATTTAAAACTGCTAAAAGTGTCTATATTACCATATATATATATATATAATAAATCATTTTATGCATAACTGTTAAATATATCCATATTACCATATTTTAAAAGGGCTGAAAAGTGGTATAAGTATGTATGGCGCATCTTAACTAAAAAATGAAAAAATTGTCGCATGAACATATAAAAGGTTGGCTACCCCTGGGTTAGAGTATCTACTCTCCAGCCAACAGATGTATATTTGAATCCTGGTGTGAGATCACTGCCTATCAATTTAGTTTTTGTCAAAAAAAACTTCTAAAGAAAACATATCTTGCACCGATGATTTTTTAACTTTAATTTGGGGAAAACAGTGTTAGAGTTAAACAGAGTTATATTTGGGAAATATGGTATACTGTTTTTTAATTTTTCTCTGCGTTCTCCTAAAGCACATGCTGAATTACTTGCTAGGAAGAACTTTAATGTGCTTTCTTTTCCTACATGATTGATCCTTAACTGCCTGAACTCATGTTCTGATTTTTCTATCCTTGCATACAACTTCATCACCACATGCCTCTCTGGATGTTTTCCATCAGTGTGTGAAAATGAGTGGCCAAGGTCTGGTTCTTGTTTTTAGTCTTTCATTTTTTTCTAGAATAATATTTGTATATTTGAGTCAACAGTTCACATCTGATAACTGTTTGACACAACTTTCTTGCACATATATTTTTTAATTTAATGAAGCTGATTTTATCCTGCTCAAAATTAAATGATGATTAATCTGTACTTCAAATTCTCTTTATACTCAATGTCCCAAATCACGGCGAGGACATTGCTAGCAAGAATAATTCATCATAGTGTAAGTAATGACTAGTCCATATCCTGAACAGAAATTCAGCAGCTGCTTTCCATTATTATCAGCATTGCTCTTTTCTCCAATTTTTCTGAAGAATTTCGATGTGCCTGGTATTCATTTCCTACTCTAGGATTGATCTGCAACAAGGAGCAACCGTTTGTTTTTCTTCATCAGCTGCTTTCTCTAATGACTCAAAAAATTTCCTCAGTAGAACCTTCTGTGGGGCCATACATATAAGTCTCAGTGTTCGATTCCCCAATTTGATGTTTATTCAAACCATCTCTACCTGATACTGCTTTCCATTCAAGAAGATTGTCTTCATATTTAGTGTTGAATACTACTACTCTTTAATTAAAGATACCAAGAAATTATATACTTGGTTTAATTCTTTATCCAAGTGTAAGCAAACAAAGTCTGCACCTGAAATATAATCAGGACAGGGCAACTCGTATATAAACGCTAATGACTTCACATCACTTGCCTTAGTATCCCATAATGCAAAGCACATGTCGAATACTAAGGCAAGTGATGTGAAGTCATTAGCGTTTATATACGAGTTGCCCTGTCCTGATTATATTTCAGGTGCAATCTTTGTTTGCTTACACTTGGATAAAGAATTAAACCAAGTATATAATTTCTTGATATTTTTAATTTATAGCATAACCAAGTGGAAAAAATTTCTAACCGCTACTCTTTACATTCCATAATCATTACAACCTGAACATAACATCTTTTTGTCTTTTTTATTTCAGTATTGAGGCTCTATAGTTCAGTCAGGGCTTTCCAACCACTTTAGTTAAAAGTCCTGATTTTGAATCCCACCTAATTTAAAGCTCTGATAAAAAAAAAAAAAATCAGGAATTCTTCAGGTGAATTAGCCAGTCTCATGAAGAGGTGGCAGGGCTTCCTCCCTCCTGGAAATTAGGATTTTTCATTCTCAAAAGAGGCAAAGCTTGAATAACACACATGATTTATCATGAGCAGAATTAGGTTACTAAGAAGTCAAGTTTCTTGATCATGGCAGGCCAAGAAACTTGGCTTCTAAGTAACCTAACAGCTCATTAGCCACAGTGCATAACCTGAATTCTGCTGAGTCAGAATTTATTCCAGTAACGACTTTTCATAGATGACAACCTGGCTTCCTGATGGAAACAGAGGAGGATCATTGTTTAAGAGGGCAATCACTGAGCCAGCATGAAATTCCATCATGGTATAACATACTGTTTTAATTTAAAACAAGAATATGATTTGATTGAGTAAATCCAAAATTGCCAACCCATTCTTATTACTTCAGTATCTTGTTATATATCTGCTGATGAGATGTACTAAAAGGTGATAAGTATTACAGATAAAAGTATTCAGTCATTCAATTATGGTATTATGAGTAGTGCAATAAATTACTGCAGTATGTTATGAATTAGATGTCATCCAATAATTCCTCACATGTGCATTTATGATCTCCTTGACTTGGGAGAAGGGGGATATGGGAATGTGTTGCAAAAATAGCTAACCAATGATTTTTGTTTTTGATTTATGGCTGACACAACTCAATGTACGAGGCCTGCAAAGTGTAGGAGCTGGCTGGGTTGCCTCTGCAGTGAAAAACCTGAATTTCTGATAGGAAAAGCCTTGTCACTTCAATATCAGACTAGCTAAATCTAGCTCACCTTCAGCTGAAAAAAAAAAAAAAAAAAAAAAAAAAAAGAGTTGTTGCATCCTATGTAGAATTTGAATCTTGGTCTCCCTAAATAAAGGGCATTGCCAATAATAACAAAAATGAGCTACTGAGATTAACCAATGATAAATGGCATTTGTGTGTACTATTAGCTTATTAAATCAGTACATGAGAGGCAAATAATCATCTAATTATAATGTGTGATTACATGATTCATCTTGGCATGACATTCTGACAACCCGTACAATTACGTTAATTGTGCTTATTATGGTTGGTTTATTGGCACAAAAACAGTAAAGATCATTCTGCACCACATGAAATGTTACAAAAGTACTAAAGATACTAAGAAATAGTAATAACAAGAAATTAGTACAAAAAAAACAATACAATATCTATACACAAATAAAATTTCTAATCAAATATCATTGTATAAATTAAAAACTTCATGTAATTTGTCTGAGTATGATAAGATCTATTCAAATGTGTATGGTGCAGCCAGATTAGCTGGCATTTCATTCCTTTTGGGCAAAGGACTGAAGCTCCATCAGAACAAGGCAAAGGTTCAAATACAGAGTGGCTAACAGCTATTACACTGTTAACACACAGGAGGGTCACCAGCCCTCAATGGATAAGAATGTATAAAACAACTGATCTATGCAGAGCTTAGCAAGAAAAACTTACTTCAGTTTTTACACTGACCACACTGCCAATGCTTAATTTCAGGCTTAATCTCATGCAATTTATTTGTCAGTGCTTCCTGTCATTACTACCACTAATCTTATAAACTGTCAGTAGCCTATATACAGGACTGACAAATAGTACAAACTGATCTAGCAGTTACATCTACAATATCATTTCTTTCCAATATGGTTGAGAATCATCCAGCACAATGGTCAAAATTAAGGATCTTCAATTTGTACAACTGCAGAATTTCTCAAGAATTGAATGTGGATAGTACATAGGTACAGAGATGGCTGGTAAAGATCGATTTGGTATAAATCTTATTTTTGGTAGCAGGTTTCTCTCTCTCTTTTTAAAGGGTAACCTGAATTGCACACAGCTCAGCTGTATAATTACTGCATGAAAAGGGGATCAAATTGGAGATAACATGGCCAGGAAACATAGCAGCATTTCAAATTATGAATCATCAGTATAGACGGGTAAAAAATTAGCGTACTCTCTTCTGTGTGCTTTAAAAGACTGCATATAAATGGATGATGGCATACGACACTTCCTTAACTGGCAAAGTGAGGTTGCATGATGGAATGTAAACCTAAGGAAGAATGTCATGTTCAGTGTAGGTAATGTCCATAATCATGCCAACTGTTCCCACAATTATTTCATATATATACTGAATGGAAAAATGGAAGTCTGATATGCAATGTTGAGCATCCCAACAAAGAGAAAAAAATATTAGTCTATGTACAAGGTGTAACAATTTAATTCCCGGAATGCACCTGTAAAAATCCTGTGTTCGGAACTATGCATTAGTTCTATACATTGGCAGATACATTCACTAACAATCCCACCACCCCTCCTCACAACAATATGGAGTCATTAAGACATGACACAACAGGGCTAAACTTATCTGCTCAAATGACAATGCCCTAAACCACATTCTCAACACTTTCTCAGCCAATCAGCCAATGGCTATCCCCCCCCCAAAAAAAATATTGAAACCAGTAAACCACAACCCCCCTCCCCACTCACAACAAGGATTACTCTAAATCCATCACCATACCCTACATCCGAGGCACCTCGGAAAAAATCACAAAAATCTTAAAAAAACATAACTTCTTGTTAGAGACCATATAAAAAATTGGCATCCCTTATCTGCTCTACTAAGACCAACCTCCCCCTCCCCCCTCCCCTAGACCTACCTGGTGTATACCAGGTCCCTTGCAGCTGTAAGCTGTCCTACTTTGGCCAAACAGGCAGGACAGCAAATATCAGAATTTCAGAACACAAGGACTACATCCGTTTTCACCAATACAGCCACTCTGGTCTTGCTGACCATGCGCTGGATACCTGCCATAGAATACAGTGGAAGAAAGCCAGGATAATACACCGTAGCAAATACAGATATGAAAGGCTTTTCATGGAATCAGCTTCAGCCCTAAGAAACGATCCAAACCTCAACAAATTTGGCTGCATGAGACTTCCTCAAATTTGGGAAACCTACATCAGAAGACCTTCAGCCCAATCGCCCAAGAATACCAACATTGCCCGCTAGAGGGCACAATCAGGACTTTAGGAGAAACAATAGCTTCCTACTTCTTCCTCGCTTACTGTTTTGTTATGCCTGCGTGCACGTGTCTTGTACTTAAGTTCTTGAAAATGGCAACGTGACTTTGCTGAAATATTGAAATATATTAAAATTTATTTTAATGTATATCCTAGTACGCTGTAATTTCCTTAAATTATATAGTGAAAATTCTTATCATGTAAAATGCTCAAATACATAAATACACTAAGCTAATTCATGTTGTTAATTGTGAACTAAGCTTATTCCAATACTACATTGTAAATCTCTACCTGTTAAAGAGTTGTTGTGATAATAACAAGATATAAATTTGTCTTATTTTGTATTATTAGCAGTGAAACAAATGAAAATCAGTCAGGAAGGTGCATTTTTGAGAGTATCTGCATGCAAACTTTTAGAGAGAATTAGCTTATTAAATTAATTATAAGATACTAACTCCTGGTTGAAAATAAAATTTCATTACATTCATTGGAGGCCACCCAAGATCAAATAACTTGATAGTGAATGAGATTAAAAAAATAAAAATAAATAGGGGAGGGGGGGGGTAGGTATTATTTCTGGGAAAATTCGATGTTACTCCTCTTAAAAAACTATTATTAATATGGCTATTTTAGACTGTTTCCGTTTAGGAGTGTCCCTAAAAAAAAAAAAAAAAAAAAAAAAAAAAAAAAAAAAAAAAAAATGAGGCAGTAAATTATATGAAGAAAATGAGGCAGAAAATTTTTTTTTTTTTTTGACATAATGACACCCTCCCAACTCATTTTCCTCTTATGAAAATAATTCATTATTTTCATCCATTAAGAAAGGTTAACACATGAAATTATATTTAGATTTCTGTGCAAAACAAAATCAGCAGTGACCATGTCTCAATGTTGCATAAGCAATTTAATTAAAATATTTTCAAAAAAATAAGTGTCATAATGTTACATTTTTCTAAATGAGTGAATTACAAGATGCTTACTTCTCTTTCAAACAGTAGCATGGAGGACTGTCATAACCAACTCAGAGAGCTAATGCTAGGGATTGTTTTTTTTAACAAATACAGAACACTTCTGCATTAGTAAAATTATATGGTAGTTAAAAATTTAAGTACGAGAAGATTGCATACTGCACCACTGAAGTCTGACAGAGTAAAGTGCACCAAATGTAAACCCTAACTCTTTTTTTTGTGCAAAATCTAATGTTTACCTAAAATTCCCCCTGCAAGGAGAATGTCAAAAAGAGTTTCTCCGTATCTTCTGTAGTCAAGTTTAGATCCAGCAGCGTCTAGAAACTTGTAAACCTGTTCTAGGTCAGTCCCAGTCTCATTGAGACCCTGCAGGATGGCATCTCTAAACCCTGCAGGGTCATATTTTTCTTTTTCATCTGTAAAGAAAGAAAATTAAAAAATTAAGCAAAAATTAGATGCTGGAAGGAATAATACGTAATATGATACCTAATTTAAAACATTACTACATGAAATCAACGATGTTCTTTATCTAGTAACCCAATTACTAACAATTTAAATCAAATTTCATTTACTAAAAAAAAAAAATGTATATATATATATATAAAAATTTCTTTTATGTTTGTCATCATTGCTCAGCAAATATTAATAATGAAATTAGCACTGTTTGAATGAGTACTTATGCAGCTTTTGTACATTTGAGAAAATTAGTTGTTTATGAATGGGACTTATTTGCTGCAACAAGATTCATGGTTTATAGCGCTAAGTATCACCAATGTTGTCTTCAGAGAATCCTCAAAATTCAGTGGAAATGTGGGTGCACTAATGTTTTGAATGAAGTTAACTGCACAAGTACTGAGACAATGATTGTCCACCACCAAATTGTTAGGCTTATCATTCAGCCCATATACACCTAAACCTCTTTTTACATGATAGATACGTTCCTAAAAATTACGCATAAATAGAATTTACGTAAAAAGAACTACTGACTCCATAGAAAAAGTGAAGATTGGTTCCAAACTTGAAATATAAGCAAAATAATGAAAAAAAAACAAACAAATATTAAATTCGTTAGGATCACAAGATTTTTATTTACATTTCATGGAGAACACATACATATAATGAATTTTAATAACTTAAAAAAAAAAAACATTGATTTCAGTTGTTCGCTAAGCATTCTATAAAAAAATTATGTTATTCGCTATCAGTTTCTGACAATAAACACAAATGCTTTCGTTTTCGTGACACTGTAATATCACTAGAACTACTAGATATGGTATTATCGTCATTGACTTCCACCTCAACTTGTGGAATTCTTCTTGTCATGTCTTGAACAAAGTACCACTGGTTGTTTCAGTAGTTTTAGGCAAGAACTCAGTTATTAATCGCTGTGTCGATGCTTTAGAAAAGTCACGATATAATTCTCTGTATGAAGACATTAACAACATAAGCTCACGTGAAAACTTCCCAGCATGTTCTTCATTTGGATCATGTCGGGCAAAATAATTGCCTGAATTACTGGCCAGTTTTTTTTTTTAAGTTTGAGAAAGAGTGATTATACATATGAATTTCTGCATTTGCTTATAAGGATTACTTGTAGATGAGTGAGGCAAGTTAAAACCTTCTTTAATAATCTCAGCAGTAAAAGTAGGATTATCTTGATCATTATCATTAACTTGTTCGCTTTAAGGAGTCTCAGAAACAATCTCCACTATTTCGTCTTTGCTAAGAGGTTTATCAATTAACAATTCTTCGATATCTGCCGACGTAAGATCATCAAATCCTTCTCCACCAATTTCACATGCCAAACTTATTATATTGGGAAATTCTGCAGTATGATTGAAGGGAACAGGAGCATTCTCTTTAATACATGTGGGCCAAATAACTTTCCAGCATTGATTCATCGTTTCTGGTCTCAATTCAGATAACAATAATCAAACCTGATCAATACAATCCATAATTGAAAATTTTTTCCACACATCCATAACTGGCAGTGTTTCATCATCATTTGGCTTGTTCAAAACATACTGAAATGTTCGTCTGACATGTTTTAAAAGTCGCAATTATAGAATGATCTAGAGGTTGTAGCAATGATGTGGTAGTGGGCGGCAGAAAAAAAAATTGCACATTTGAGTGTTCTATGGCAGGATGACCAGGTGCATTATCAAGAATCAAACGCACTTTAAATTCGAGACCCTTGTCATTCAAATAGCATCTAACTTCTGGCACAAAATGTTTGTGGAACCACTCAGAGAAAATATCAATGGTCACCCAAGTTTTTTTGTTGGCCATCCAATGAACTGGCAATTTTTGAAAATCTACGCCTTTCATTGGCAGTGGTCTTAATGATCGATTTAAGAGCAGCGGTTTTAACATCCGATCTCCTAAAGCAGGGGTGTTCAACCCGTTGATCGCGGAGTGATTTTTGGTCGATCTCTTGTGTTACTTACAAATTTAATTAAAACTGAAAACATAATATTTTATTTATCATTAGTTTGTATTATTTTTAATTCACTTTAAGTGTATTGCTATTGTTTATTTATTTGTCGTTAAAATTGTCAAATCAGTAATTTTCTTCTAAGTCCAGGTAAATGAATTAATTTGGATCAGTGGAAGTCAAACAGCAAGCCGAGTGAATACGATTATAAGCAAAGTGTAAAAACACGATTGTAGCTTAAATATTAAATATTCCAAAGCACATTACATTGATTTTTTACTTGGGTTAAGTTCCATGTGAATATTGAAAATAAATAAACCTTTGTTTGTCTCGGTATAGTTTGTATTAGATGTTTTTGTAAATAACTCTTTTGAAGCTAACTGTATATACTGCTTTAATAAGAATATGTTAGTGTTAAAAACAAAGGCAATGTTTTTGTCACTGAAGCTGTACATGGCGGCATTAGAGAGATTGTTATTGAAACTTATGTATGAGAAAGGCTTGCAGGCTCTAAGTGTAAACATCTTCGAAGTCAGTCAGAAAGAGATCAAACAACTTTCTGATGGCAGGCAACTTACAATCAAAAGAAAGCAGAGGAGAACAAAAGGTGTGCCGAACTTGAAATTTAAGATGAAAGACTAATACCGATTCTTTGGGGGTTGCCAAACTTCATGCGAGGTCTCAGATGAGGCCTAATAAAAAGGGACTGAAGCAAGCAGAAGGGGTCCCGGTTCCACAATTGCTGTCAGAGAGGAGGGCGCCCGATCTACAGTCGCCGTCAGAGAGACTGCCCAGATCCATGTTGCTTGAGAGAGGAGTTTCCCACTTCCAGAAAGGAGCTTCTCAGTTCAAGATGTCACTAGAGAGAGACTACTTCTAGGCTGCAGACAAGGTTTCAAATTGCCAAAAGGAAGAGTTCCAATTTCCAGACAAAAGTTTCCAGGCCAGGTTAATGTCAGACATTCACCAGTGTGTTGCATTTTCATTACAATTTGATGAATCAAACGACCACTGATATTGCTCAGTTAATGGTATTTATTCGCATGGTATTTCAAGATTATTCAAGTAAAGAAGAACTTTTGAAAATTATACCATTATTGGGAAGGGCTAGGGGAGAAGACATTTTTTCGGCATTTGATGAATTTGTGAAACAACACGAACTTCTGCTTTTTAAACTTGTGTCTATTACTACTGATTCCGCTCCTGCATTGATAGGTAATAAATCAGGCTTCATTTCATTATGTAAAAGCGATGACAAATATCCAATTTTTTAATGTACCACTGTATTATTCAGCAACAAGTACTGTGTAGAAAAAGATGTTTTGGATATTACATTTAAAATTGTAAATTCTGTTCGAGGAAAAGCCCTGCAATGGCAGTTATTTAAATTACAGGCAGATGATGATAGGGAACTTCTGTTGTACAATAATGTTCACTGGCTCAGCAGAAGTCAGTTTTTAGAAAGATTTCTTGTATTAAAAAAAATTTTAATACAAGAATATAAAAAATTTTCTTGATGAAAAAGGAGATATTTATCCACAACTGAGTGAAAAAAGATGGTTGTTACATTTAGCATTTTTAGTAGATTTCTGTATGAAATTAAGCAATTTAAATTTAGAGTTACAAGGGAGAGATAAAAATTTAATTGACATGTTTAGTTCAATAAAAACTTTCCAACAATACTTACTTTTATTAAAGAAAAATATAAATGACTGCGAATTTAGACATCTCCCATATTTATTAAAATTTTTTGAACAAAATCAAGAAATGCTTCACTATGATTTAAAAGAATTTATTCGTGAAATAGAATTAGTTGAGGAAGAAATAAATTCAAGATTTAAAGATTTTAATAAAACTGAACTGATTGTATCTTTTGTCAATAATCCATTTCAAGAAAACTTGAACATCACAGAAATTTCAAATAAAATTAGTGGGTTGTTTGATATAAACCAAGCTGAAGTAGAACTTGAGATAATAAACATTCAGAATAGTTTACATTTAAAATCAATAAACAATGAAGTCATTTGGAAGTATGCACATGAAAAATTCCCAATATTAACTGATATTGAGTGAAAAATTCTGTCGTGTTTCGGATAGACTTACTTGTCAGAATCCACTTTTTCAAATATGACCGTCATAAAAAATCAATTAAGAAACCAATTTACAAATGATCATTTGGATGATTGTCTGCGATAGGCCACTTCTTCATATCAACTTGACTATGAAAATATTGCTAGGTCCAGACAATGCCAAATTTCACATTAACTTTTTTTTTCTTTATTTTTTTTAATCAACCAGCATTTCCTGTAACTTGTGAGTTTTTGTAAATCAATCTGTTGTTTTTTCTAACTTTTGTTTTCTAAAATAGAGAAATAAATATTGTATTCCAATATATTTGTTTGTTTTTTTTTGTTGTATTAAAATAATTAAAAGTGTTAAATAAATTTTTAAATACACAAATAAGGTTTCTAGTTGTGAATTTTTTTCAGTTGTTTATTTGTGCGTAAATCAGATATCAGGTTGGGGGAACATGATCTATATAAGAGAGTAGATCGCGAACTTTTTATAGAAAAGTAGCTCGCGTACTAAAAAAGGTTGCACACCACTGTCCGAAACCGTTCGAA
This sequence comes from Typopeltis vanoorti, assembly GCF_054136105.1. Taxonomy (NCBI): domain Eukaryota; kingdom Metazoa; phylum Arthropoda; class Arachnida; order Uropygi; family Thelyphonidae; genus Typopeltis; species Typopeltis vanoorti. Next base: position 79,415,354 of record NC_143563.1, on the reverse strand, counting down.
CAAAATAGGAGTGTTATGCGATCCTTTACTGCTTTGAACCCACCAAGTTTTTTTGCATTTTTGATACGTAAGTTCTTTATGCCATTTTTTTCCAGAAAAGGCCGGTTTCATCCATATTCCAAACTTGTTCACGAGTGTAACCTCCATCTTCAATTATTTTAGCAAGTTTTTGTGGAAATGCTTTAGCAATGTTTCACAAATTAAAGGTGAAATGGCAGAAGCCATTTCACCTTTAATTTTTATATGATGAAGAGCATGTCTTTAAATAAACTTAGCCAGCCAAAAATTGCTTGCATGAAATTCATATTTTTTCCTCGATTGATTTGAAGTATCTGGCTGCAGATTTTTTATCTGTTCATAAAATCTCAATGCTGATTGCTTGATGGAATTTCCATCAACTGGCATTCTTTTTTGTATATTATCTTCTATCCACATCACTAAAGCTCTTTTGGCCTTTTCTAGAACATACCGCTTTTCTAATAGCCTGTTCATTTTTCTTTATAGATCTGACAGTTGATTCACGGACTCCAAAATGCTTACTCACAGTCGTCCACCTTCCCCAGTTTGAAGACGATCTAAAATTTGAATTTTTACATCCAAGGAAACGGCTTTCCTTTTTTTTTCTTGGTTATCAGCAACATCATGTGAGGGCTGGATTAAAATCTTTGGTTAATGAAATGAAAGTTTGAAAATTACATATAGCTTACCATTTATTATTTCTTGGCAAAATTATTAATGTTATAAAGCGAATTTTATTTTGATTTCACTTAAAAAATGCAAATGCAAAAAATGCAGTAACTGTGTTGTCTAACTCAAACACCAAATTCAAACTGCTAAGAACTGCTTTTTTTATGCGCAGTCAGTTATGTAATTCGGGGAATTCCCAATAAATGAAATTTGTAAGAATTTAAAATTTTCTTAATTGAAACAAGAATGGGAAAAAAAAAAAAAAATCCCAGTTCTTAATTGAAACGTGAATGCAATTCTACAAAATTCTCAGAATTTTCTTGAGTTACGGATTTTTTCCTAACTTAGACTTTAGGTTGGTCACATAAAAGTGAATTAAAATCGCTTAAAAAAAAAAATTCATTTTGATATCCCAATTCGTGTAACTCCGAATTCGCATAAAAAAAATTCACATAAAAAGAGGTTTAGGTGTACCAGATATTCTTTCTTCCTTAATCCTCCCCTTTTCTACCTTTTACGGTGTCAACATATGTAACTTTGCAGTTCTTATAACCGCAACCGTACTCAAGGATAAGGGGTTAGCCTTATGCTTCCATGGTGTGTCCTTTGTCTGTTCTGGGAGACAAAAAATCTGAGTTTATGGGTGAAAAAAAAACCCTACCTCTGTATGAGACCGGCTAACTCACCTTTTGTCTAAAGGGACTTCACACACTGACAGGAATCGAACCTAGGTCTTTCCAACCTAAGGGCTTCATTTATATCGACTGAGCTACAGAGGCTCATATACCAGATATATGTATTCAAAAACAAGTCTCAGAACTGAAAGAAAACAAAAGAACAAGAAGAGCAAAAGAAGCATTTCAAGAATAACCTGAAGGCAAATATGTTTCATCTAGAGACAGAGCTTTCCAGTTAAAATAGAGAAAGGCTGCATGTTCAGAACTGCAGAATGTACCACAAAAATTAGATGAGAAGAACAAAAAAAAAATAACATTCAAATTGAATGAACAAATGTTCCGTAACCATTAGTGCCTGTTGGAGGCATAATTCACGCTGCGAGCAGTATTGATGAGTCCCTGACTCACTAAAAACTTTAATGAAAAAGAACTAATATAGAAACATCTGGAGAATTGAAAATAAAAACTGAGAGAGAGATAGATTACACAATATATAACTTAAAATAAGGAGTACATCTGGCAAGTGTGGCCACTGTGAAACTAGCAGTGAAAGACTGTGGTAGTTGAAAAAATAAATTTCTGTGTTTTGTCTCAAAAGCATAACTTCCAGTTTATCTAACCCTTGATCTACTCATACTACTAAATGCATGATACATTTACAACATTTGTGAGTAGGAAGAGCATAAAAATTTATAAACAAAAATATACAGATATTTCAGTTATACAAGTGGGCAGGCAGAAAACAGTAATAAAAAAAAAAAAAAAAAACAGGAAAGTGACATACATCTTAGACATTAAAGGATAGAGGAGAACTAAAAATTAACAGATATATAAATATATAGATATCAGTGGCATAACATGCCCACTTAGGTTGGGTATGTTGTCGTGTAGCTTATGCAACCCAAGCTACAAAATACTGTATGATTGCACTGTTATTGATGTATGAAAGTTTTAAGAGCAGATAGCACATCAACACCCATCTTAATTGGTCTAATGCAATTAACTGTAGGATAACTTTGAATGCTTTAATTTATCCATTAATATAATTTTACATATGGAAAGCAAAAAGATCAAATGAACAATAACTTGCTTCACGCATGCCATTTACATGAGAAGCACAAAGGGTTTATGCTTCGTGGTAAGATTACATTATCAGTGAGACAGATAGTTTGAATTTTGATATGGATGTTTAAATACAGCCATATAATGTGCACAAAAATCATTAATCTTTTCCCTCTTTTACCTTTAAGGTGTCAAGGGTTTTTATTCCTTATAACCGCAACCGTTATACTAGGATCAAGTGGTTGGCCCTATGCCTCCGGTGCATACTATGAGTGTAGATGCATGTTCTCAAGGCCAGTTTGCCTGCTTGCAGGAGTAAAAACCCCAGATAAACTGGGGAGAAACATCAGGTAGTCCATGCCCAAGACCAGCTAACTTGGCTGTGTCTGAGAAAGATCCTAAGCTCCTCACATCAGCAACAGGAATTGAACCAAGGACACTCCTTTCCCAGGCATATGGTTGCAAAGTAGCCACTCGGCCAACCATGCAGACATATTTTCAGATTGAACCAAAGAAAGGCTGAAATAAATCTTTTTACTTATTTATACACAAGTTTCAACTTCCTTACTATAATCAAATCATACAATCTGCAAAAGCTCTGGCAGAAAACGGGACATATAGTAGATCATTAACACTGTTTCTCTTTGTAAATGTGGGCAAAAAAAAAAAGTTCTAAATTATTTATAAAATATTATATGTCTATATAGTTGTTCCTAAATACATCAGTTCGCACTTCATTCAAGTAAAACAGATGAAACTCAGAAAACAAAAACAGCAACTCATGAAAAATGACAACATTCAATTGGATTGGTTGACACAATAACCAATCATAGGCACTGATTTCTAGGTGCTATTGTCTCAGCGCTCACCCTGCCTCGCCTTCTGGGCGGTTTAAAACCACTGGAATGCTAAGAATTTGACCTGCCACCCACCATCCGTACATGTATTCAAGGGGCTCAAAGGTGTATTTATTTGTGACCCAGGCAATTAATGCAAATGTGATGAAATGAATCGACACTTTACGTATCAAAAAGTGTCCTCTTCATGAAGCATTAGCATATTGTGTTTATTTTTAAGAATCACACCAAGCCAGGAAACAATTAGAGGAAATGAGAATAAATGTAAAAATATAATATTGGTGGTATTGCTATTGTATGGATGTGCACACCCCGAATATTCGCCCCTGATATCTATCTGGTATATGCAATATCGAAATTTCTAAGATGGTTATTTAAAACTAGAAAAAGATGTAGAACGAAATGTAAAATGAAATGAAAAGATTAGAATGAATTGTATACTTTACCAAAGAATAATAGAGAAATATTGACAAAGAGATGAAACAACAAAAAGATTAGGAATATATAACAATTACAATGAAAATCAAAAAAATTATGTCACAATAAATACAAAATAACTGAAAACCAACTTTAAAATATGCTAAAAATTAAAATAAATAAAAAAATAAACAAAGTTAAAGTAGCCAAAGAGAAACTAGAAGGCCGAGGGAAAATTCCAGCATATACTTGAAATATGGTACAGTACACAACCACACTACAGCAAATCCCAAGGGACCAGAGAGAAATTGTTACAATGCAATCTTTGCTGTAGTGAATTTATACAGTAAAAACACTTATTTCCCCCACATTCCATTCTGATGAAACAAAAGAAATGGATGAACTTCCAAGGTTGACTGCCCTCAATCTTGCATCACAAAACGTTCTATGCAATAATTCCCCTCACCTGTCTCAATCATATCACCAACTCCCTCCTGTCTTTGAAGTTCTGAAGATCACATTCTCTCAATCTATCCTCGTACTCAACATTCAAGTCCTGAGAGTGTCAGTTATTCATATTCTCTCTCTCCTCCACCCCACCCAATGATTTCTTATCAAAAATACAGCTAAGTGACCAGATCTGTGCACAGAAATCCAAATGTGATCTACTTAGCATCTTATACAGTGGAACTGTTAATTGTACATCAGCATCTTTTCATTATTGCAGCAATTTCCTAGGTAATTCTTACAACTTGTGCAATGCGTCCCCTAAACTTTGGTTCCCTGTACACTATGATACTCATATCAATTGCCTCCTCCTCCTCCAGTGTAATAAACCTCATTCCTTCTTCTCTGGCCATAATGCATAACTTTACATATAGCAACAGTAAATGACATCCCCATTCTTCAGCCCAAAGCACTAACCTACTCTAATCCTCCTCTAACATCTTGAATAATGTAAATGATTTTCAGTACCTTGGTTCTATATTGATACTCAGGGGTCACCAAAGTTATTTGCCCGTCAACCCCTTCAAGCGTTTCTTGACTTCTTATTGACCCCCTATATTTTACTATTACGTAATTATAATAGGATAAGCAAAAAAAGCCGCTTATGTGAGTTTTAGATTGTTTATTTTATAGTTACAGTGTTTATTGTATGTATAACATAGTATATATTATTATATTACTATCACTAGTAATATCACTGGAATTACTAGTGATATTAATAAACTACTGGTATTAATATCACTGGTATTACTACCAGCGCTGCTCAACTCTTCAACATAGAGAAGTTTAGTTCGTGAATGAATAACGATTGAATTATAATATGTATGTTGATGAATTTTAGAACATTAATGCTCACTTGTATGTCGATGTGCAAAAATGAGACTGGGATCGAATACTTGTAAGTATCAGTAAATAAGAACCACGTATGTGTTGCAATCTCGCTCCCACTGCGCCGGCCGGCAGGAACCACCAACATCTGTTTATTGGTAAATTACGTCATTTTGGACTACTTCATTGGCCTCAGTAACTATTTTCATGACCTTACTCCATCTTACAGGTCCTATTCATGGACCTGTAAGATGGAGGTACTGATCCCATGATTCACTCTTAATTGCGTTGTCATTACCTCCATGTCTTTTGTCATGGAGGTAATCCAAGTTAACCGAATTAAATATTACCCATACAATGATGTCTTATATTTTTCTGTCGACCCCCAATCGACCCCTAACAATGTCATATCAACCCCTTTGACGACCACTGCTCTAACTGATAGTGAAAAGAAAACACAAAGCTCAAGTCCATAAAGTCTAACCAATATCTGGAAATTAAATCTAACAAAAATTTTTACCGAATTTGTCTGCACAAAATCATCAGTCACGCCAGATTTAAATACGGTGTCCAGACATGGAATATCACACCTCAATGGGCAGCTGATATCATCAATAGCTTTGGAATGACATGCCTTCGAACAGTACTAGGATATACCTGGCAATATTACATTCCATACTGTCATTCTTGAAGAAATCCAGTAGAATTCTAACCCTAACAGAAAGTTCAAAACAGCCAACTAAGATGGTTGGGACACCAGCTTAGACATCCACAGTTTATTTATGTTCAGTGCTCTTTCTCTATACAGGCAAATTAATGGACACAGAGAAAGAAAAGTTTTGGGAATAAATAAGCAAACTTCTTTTTGAAGATGAGACTCGTGAATCATCTGACATTTTCCATTTGGCACCCAACAGAGCAACTTGGCTCACTTTTGTCTAACAGACTATATCTCCATGAGTTTGTGTTATATGAATATTTCTGTATATCTTTTCCTATTCATAAATGATGATCCTAGAGCAGTACCCTGTGATAACCCATTTGTCACCTTCCTTTTTTTTGGAACACTGTGCCCTCATATAGAACTCACTGGCACCTATCAGACAACCATCCCTGTAACCAGCTACAAATGACCATAACATCCCCTGACTTCCTCTAACAACCTATTCTGCTCTCTTGAAAGATTTCCATTTTCATCAATTCAGCTTTGCATTACATCTCTAACCAGCCTTTTTAACACCATCAACACCTACGTGATACAACGTTAGCACCTATAGTTAGACATTACTAAATTATCTCCGTTGTACGGTGCCACTATTTTTCCTTCTTTCTACTCTTCTGTGATTGTTCCTGTTGCCAGACTTTTGTTAAACAACAAAGCTGCCAGCTCTTTCACAGATTCCTATAACATACACAATGATATCCCATGCAGCTCCACAGCCATTAACATATTAACATCAAGTTTCCTTAACATTCTAAACACTTCCCATTCCTGAACTGTAACTCTGTCCTCCTTCCAAATGCTATTCTACACTCTTCTAACCCCAATCCCCATCATCAAATACACTAATGAAATACTCCTTGGAAATGTTCAAGGAGTATTTCTTCAGCAGATGTGAACAGTGTTTTCAGCTCCAAAATTAAAGTGGGTCTATAATACACACACACTATTTCTTCTATTAGTAACATGACTGTAGAATTTTCTACAGTCATGTTACTAATCAGCCCATTCCCTCTCATATAGCAGTTTCTCTTTCATCACTATGCTTGTCACTTTCCTAGTCTATATTCATACAAATGCTGCTGAGGACATATCTCTTCCACAACATCCTCTTTATCAGAAGTTTCTAAATAATTTCATAAATCATCAATTTCAACCTCTACTTTATTTATCCTCCTAACCTTAGGAATAGCATTTCACTTTGCTATACATAACTGCTTTCAGACCAATCGGTCTAGAATCAGTTACATATGGAGATTGCAGGTCACTAATCTGTTTTCTTTATTCATCTTATTTCCCTGCTCTGTAATTCCATACATCTCTCTTGTTCCATGAAGCTTGTACCTGCCTAGCTACTTCCCATGTACTACATGATCCCTCCCTAATTTGGTGTCTTCTATTATCACTATATAAGATATTAAATTCAATGCTCATGTCCTATGTGTTATTTCAACTACATACTGTATAGGAGAGTTGCTTATGGAATTCAATCCCTTTAATAAAATTGCTTCCTGCTTCCAGTCAATGCTTCAATAGTTAGTCACACATTATCATCATATTTCTATCACTCACCAGTCATTTGTCTGAACATCTCAGAATCATCTTCCTCTGCATTTCTGGCCTGTATCAACACCACACTAAATATCTAAAATTGTGCTTACCCCCAACCTCATACCAAATGACCTCAAAGCCATTATTATTACTGCTTTCTTCAAGTTCCACATTGAGAAGACAAATCTTCTAAAACCATGAATAATACCACACTTCCTCTAGCCTTTTCTGTCTTTTTAAATAATGCTATAACCACTATATTCTAAACCAAAGAGTCACTGACACTAATGATTCAGATTGACTAACTGTATTAAGGCCACAAAACTCTGACTCTTATTCCCAATATTCCTTGCACTGGTGTATAAGCACAATAGCTTTCTCCCAATCCCATTTTTCTTAATTCAAGTCCTTTGATGCTGTTACTCCCAATGAGGATTTTATCCTTGATAAAACCTCTGCACAATTCAATAATATACTCCAATATTTCTGGCATTTCCAAAAACCCCAGACAGAAACTTGAAGTTTCACTTCATACCCACACATTTTGCCATCCAATAAAATTTCTAAACTCTTATCAATTAAAAACAGGCAAACTTCTGCCTTAATCTAATCTAACATACTATGAACAGACAATATGTTAGATATCAATACTATACCGAATCAATAAATAAATACCTTAAAGACCCTTAATGCCTGGTCTTGCACCAAACAAAATCCTCTGCAATGAGGATTCAATAGAATCAGTTTTAAATATAAATATCTTCAATGAAGCACTCTAAATGGGAGCCTAATTTGATTCAGAATGAACCCCCCCCCCAAAAAAAATACTAGAACATTATCATCTTATATAAATATCAGAAGTGATTTATTAGATATTTAACATGATTTTTTTTAGCATGCCACACTTGCTGTTATTGGTTAATTAACTGTTGTATTTGCTTTGCATTCTGTCTCTTTGCCTTGCTTGTATGCTTCAAACTGATGATATACTAAGTTTTGGTACACATCTGTGCATATATTATAACTATAATTTTATTATAGTTATTTACTGTGTTCTAACATGTTTTTGTAAATGGTTCTTTGTCATTCACAAAATCACGTAGTACTCAGATGGCACCTGGCCATTCTCACGTGAGGTGAAAATAATTTATAAATCTGAATACTACCAAACACAATCCTGCCTTATTTTCCAGAAGAAACACTATGCCTGCCTCACTCTCTCACTTTTGATAACATTCTGCTGACCAACCAAGATCAGTCGCTCCTTCAGCTGACATTCATACCATCCCTATCCTGCCATAAACAAACCACATCGATAGCCTCTTCAATCTCCAAAAATCTTGGAATTCTTTTGTTATTAACTTTACTTCTCTTCTGCTTTATTCCTACCACTTTATAAAATCTCAAATCTACCCAACTTTAGAATCCTGTTCTCACATCTGGGGTTGTGTATCAAAAATTTCCCTCAGAATGCCAGAGTATCCAAGAGAGCTATTTGCTTAATAGACGATTCCTCCCTAACTCCTTCCAATTGCTTTCCAATATTCTGCCCTATATCACATGTTTTTTACAGTGATTTCCATCGATACTGCGCCATTGAACTAGCTGAAACTATTTTTCACTTCTCTCTAACCATGTACAAAATACAACTACTGGTCAGCTGCTTATGTCAGCACATGTACATTATGCAGCTGCAAATTCCTCAACTTCCCTTCCCTTCATTTCATGTATCTATTTTTTTTTGCAAGTTTGATAATACTGTTTTCTCCAATGAATCTCCTCCACACACCAAGCTGTTCAAGGAATACATTAACAGATACTTTCTGTCTAAAATAGATTTAGAAAAGAATACTGTTCAAAAGATTTCCAATTTGTTCAAAAGCATAATCAACTTCCTGATACATAACCTCAAGGGGTGTAACCGAATACTAAGACAGTACCACACCTGGCTAATTAATGACTCCTCTCGCATATCCATTTCAATGCCTCTCTCTCTCTCACACACACACCTTGCTTAACGTGGTTTTGCTTAATGTCGGATTTAATTAAAGCGGTGAAATTAATTGTGACAATCCCTTTATATACACAGCAAGAATTTTAATTAACGTGCCTTTAAAGTTACCATGCAAAAACATGCATGCATCAAGGAGTGTTTCCTGTCTGAGAGAAAGTAAGCCGTGAGCATGATGACGTCATTTCTCCCATTAAGTATTAAGAGTGGGTGTATTATAAGCTCCAATTGTTCTGCTGTATTTACAACTTACTTTCTTCGTAAATTTTTTCATCCAAATTCTCTTAATGATCTGTGTGAGAATGTGAAAGTTTTATTTTTTCCACCAAATACGACATCATTGCTACAACCCATGGACACAGGCATCACAACTTTCAAAGCCTATTTTCTTAAAAAGACATTCTCAAAGGCATTAGAAACAACAATGGGAGAAAATGCGATTACTCTCCAAGAATTTTGGAAAAATTGTAACATTAAACACGCAATTGAAAACATTTATGACTTGTGGGAGCAAGTGTCTTCTAGCTGCATGAGAGCAGTTTGGAAAAACCATTTGCCAGAATGTGCTAATGACTTAGATGGTTTTCAAAATCCTGTGAACAACATGGTTGAAGAAATCGTTGCAATTGGTGAAGACCTTGGTGTTTTGATGGTGTTGATGCAAAATATGTTAAAAAAAATTATTGGATTCAAATTCAAAAGATTTCAGTGAAAATAATCTTCTTGAAATTGAACAACAACATGCAAATTGAATATGATGAGGTTCGCAGTTTAGAATCAAGCAGCAAGTAATGGATATGGATCCAGATGATAATCGAAGAATGCTTGTTTGCCGAGGTCTAGAGAGTCATTTCGCTTGTTATCGTAGAATTTATGCTGATAAGAAAAAAATTAACTGTTCAGGTGAGTCTTCATAACTTTTTTTAAATAAAAAATTGCAGTAACTAATGCAGGTACAAGCATTTATTAAACATTTACTTTGCATTCATTTTTTATTTTTCCTAAAAGAGTACCATATAAAACAAATTATTAATACAGTAATCAATCATGGATGAAATTTAAATTTTTAATATTGATTATTATATTTGATTAACTCGCTTTTTTGATACACACGATAACATTGAGGGATTAATTAATTGCGTTAATCAAGGGATACCTGTATATATAAGTTTCAGCATTTGGTGCTTTCATATAAGATTTAGATATGTTATTAAATTAAAGCTTTTCTTCGATTACCTTGGTACCCCCTGCTGGAGAATTATAACTTGGATAATCCAGATTTTGGGTGGAATGGAGAGGGCTGAGTGAAGATGTTTCTCTAAAGGGAAACCTGGACAAGATTATGGCCTAAGTTACTGAGAGGAGCAATATTTCGAAAGGGCTAGCTTACAACTGCATCAATACATTATTACTAATCTGTGTCCAAAATGGATTTAGATAAGAATACTGTTCAAAAGATTTGCAATCTGTTTAAAGGCATAATCAATTTTCTGATATGTATCCTCAAGCAAGTTTACATTATTACTAATAACCCATCAACAATTTTTCTCCATATTAATCTATTTGTCAACACCTCAACATTATCATATCTAATATTTTGGTCTTCTGGACAAATCTGACTGAATCAATCCACCCAGATCTAACGCTAATGCAATCTGAGCACCAAACACCTGTTTTGTTAACCTTTCCTGTCATTCTGTTAAGTGATATAATCTTAGATTAGCTCTGTTCAAACATTTTTGAATGTTAACAATTTTAATTTCCTTGAAGTGAGTGACTAAGATGGTGAGTGGTCTGTGGAATGTTCCCTATGAGGACAGATTGAGGGTATGCAGATTGCAGAAGTTGAGTGATAGGCTAAAAAAGATGGGATATGATAGAAATGTATAAATTACATAGAAATTGAGTTTTATAAGCCTGATGGAGGGGAAATGTTTCAGCACTTGGCTAGAGGATGCAGAAAAAGCAGTCATCCCTGGTAGTTGAGCAAAGGCATAGTTAGTGGATTTGTAAGGACTAGATTTTTTCTGAATGAATGGAAAGGGTTGGCATTGTCGGTTGTATGTGCTTTGTTAATGGGTTCAAGGAACCTATATGATAGATCATACAGATAGTTTTTGGATCTCCCATGATGAGTCTTTGGACAAAGTGCCTGTGCAACAATACTATTCCCATGATTTCCCGTGGGAATATTATTTACTGTAAAGTGGAAATCTGATCTTGACAATCTCTATTTGGCCTGAACCCAGTGTGTTCTTTTCCAAGTTTCAAGTTTCACTTCCAAAATTTTTCTGGTCTCTTCTGAAATATGTTTGCATAAATCTTACGTGGAACTTCATAGAGAAAATACTGTGCAATTCTTACATTCAATTTTTATTTCCCTTTTTATAAATAGAAAAACCCAGCCACTGGGGAGGGCAAATTAGTCTTCTCAGTGCCAGTCCCAAGCCCGGATAAATGGGGAGGGTTGGTGTCAGGAAGGGCATCCGGCCATAAAAAAAAACATGCCAAAACCAATGATGAAATGTTGGATAACAGAGAAAGGACCACGGCTAGGGCATCCCCCGTAAGCGACGCACAGTTCTGTCGCCCGAGGACTGTGAGAAGTGGGCTAGGGCTACTGAACCAAGGATGGGTTCGGCTAAAGAAGCGAGTCCAACAGAAAGAGTGTGTGTGTAAAGTAAGAATCGTTTCGCTGAATGTGGGTACGATGAATGAGATAGTGGACATGATGGGAAGAAGGAAGCTGAAGATCTTGTGTGTGCAGGAAACAAGGTGGAAGGGCAATAAAGCAAAGGAGCTGGCAAAGGGGATATAAACTGTTTTATAGTGGTGTGAATGAGAAGGGAAAAAACGGAGTTGGAATTATCATCGATAACGAGCTGAAGGGTGGAGTCTGCGAGGTGTGCTGGAAGAATGATCAGATTATGAGCGTTAAGCTTGAGATGGGAGGAAGTGTGCATACTATAGTGTGTGGCTACGCCCCACAAGTAGGTTGTGATGAGAAAGAGACATTCCGGAGAGAACTTGACCAAGTAGTAATGGGAATCCCTGATGGTGAGAAAGCGATCGTCGGAGCAGATCTGAATGGGCATGTAGGAAAGCGACGAAGCGGTGAAGAAAGGGTACAAGGGGGTTGGAGTAGTGGTGAAAGAAATGAAGAAGGTAAAAGAATCATAGAATATGCTGTGGCCTTCGATCTGGCTAAAGCTAACACATGGTTCAAGAAGAGAGTTGGGCATCTGATAACCTATAAGAGCGGGGATACAATGAGTCAGACTGACTATATTATGTGCCGTAGGAAACATCTGAAGGAGGTGAAAAACTGTAAAGTGATTAATGGAGAAAGTGTAGCAACACAGCACAGGTTGGTTGTGGTAGAGTGTGATATAAAAGGGGAAAAGAAGAATAGACGGAAGTGGCAGATACAGAGGAGAATAAAGTGGTGGAAATTGGAAGAGGAAGGCCCAAGGAATAAGTTTAAAGAAAAGGTATTGAAAGAAATGAAGGTACCAGAGGATGTGGAAGAATGGCGAGACGTTAATAGTCGGAATATTAGAAAAATTAAAGAAGAGGTGCTTGGTATAACATCAGGAAATGACCGCCTGAGGATAATGAGGCATGGTGGTGGAATGAGGAGGTGCAGTTGGAGATCAAGGAAAAGAAAGAGGCAAAGAAAAAATGGGACATGATTGGAACTAGAGCCGACAAGGAGGCATATAGATTAGCGAAGAAAAATGCAAAGAGAGCTGTGGCAAGGGCGAAAGCGAGGACAATTGCTGAGGTTTATGAAGAACTGGAGAGAAACGGTAGTGAAGCTCAGTTGTTGAGAATAGCGAAAGCCAGAGATAAGACCTCGAAAGACATAACATCAGTCAAGCAGATAAAGGATGCCTCAGGAGTAATACTACAAGAGGAGGACAAAATCAGAGGAAGATGGAAAGAATATTTCCGTAAACTACTAAATGAGGAGAATCTGAGAGAGAGGTGTGAGGATGGAGAGGCAAACGAGAGACTGTTGCAAGACATAAGTAGAGAGGAAATGGATTGGGTACTAAGAAAAATGAAGAATGGAAAGGCTGTGGGGGGCAGACCAGATACCTGGGGAAGTGTGGAAAAGTTTGGGCAGTGAGGGCATGGAAATGTTATCGGATCTGATGAGGAAAATAGCCCAACAGGAAAAGTATTCTCGTCCCAATCTACAAAGGAAGAGGAGATGTTCAAGACTGTGGCAGCTATAGAGGGATCAAGCTGATGTCACACACATTGAAGATATGGGAAAGCGTAATTGAAGGAAGGATATGGCAAGAAACGAAAATTGGTGAGGAGCAGTTTGGATTTATGCCAGGAAGAGGGACAACGGCTGAGATATTTGCGCTAAGGCAATTGATGAAGAAATATAGAGAGATGCAAGTGGATCTGCACATGGTGTTTATAGACCTGGAAAAGGCATACGACAGAGTGGCCAGGCAGGAGATATGAGGAAGAAGGGGTGTCGGAGAAGTACGTGAGGTTGGTGAAGGAGATGTATGAGAGAACAGAAACTCAGGTCAGGTCTAGTGTCAGCATGACAGAAGGGTTCCCCATTGTCGTAGAGCTACACCAAGGGTCAGCTCTGAGCCCCTACCTCTTTGACCTGGTCATGGATGTACTAGTGGAGGATGTCAAGAAGGAGGCATCATGGAGCATGCTGTTTGCTGACGACATTGTTCTATGCGAATTATCCCGAGAGAAGCTTGAAAATACCCTGAAAGAGTGGAGAAAGGCATTGGAGGAGAGAGGCATGAGAATTAACCGGGTGAAGACTGAATATATGTCAACGGGAAGTGACGAGGATATGGCCATACGACTCATGAAAGGCTAATTTCAGGGAAGAAATTCAAGTACCTTGGGTCGGTTGTCGAGAGGAATGGTGACTTGGATGAGGAAATACAGCACCGAATAACATGCGGTTGGATGAATTGGAGGAAGATGAGCGGGGTCCTGTGCGACAAGAGAGTGAGTTGTAAGAGGAAAGGAAAGCTGTATAAGATGGTGGTGAGGCTGGCGATGCTCCATGGTGCAGAGACATGGCCTATAACCAAGGCACAGGAGAGGAAGATGGAGGTAGCAGAGATGCGGATGTTGAGATGGACGAGTGGTGTGACAAAGAAGGACAGGATAAGGAATGACTATGTCAGAGGGACGGTTAAGGTGGGACCAATTGGCAAGAAGATACAAGAAAGTAGGCTGAGGCGGTTTGGACATGTAGAGAGGAAGGGTGAGGAGTATGTTGGTAAACAAGTAGAGTATATGGAGTTGGAGGGAAGGAGGAAAATAGGCAGGCCCAAGCTCAGGTGGAGGGATAAGGTGACAGAGGATCTTAGGGAGAAAGGATGGAGTCCGAAGGACGCCCTGGACCGGAGAACTTGGAAGAGGAAGGTTAAAGATCGGTGCGCCGACCCCATTTAACATGGGATAAGGCATAGTGAAAGAAGATGATAAATAGAAAAACTATGAGAACTCTAATCCATTCATCAGGAATTCAACCTTCTGCATAGCTGCTACTAAACTTTTATACCTTCATATTTAAGTATTTCAAATCAAATCATTTTACTCCAGTTGCCTTTCCACATTTCAGGCTTATAGCTTTTGCTATGATATGACCTCTTGTTTGCATAGATATGTAAATCAAATTAACACAAATTTGATTAACATATGCAGTAAAATTAAATCTACTACTGTTTTGGCACTGTTTGTTTCATTTAACAGTCTTTTAAAGTAATTACTCCTGACATCTGGAATACCTATCTCCAGTTTTCATGTCACCTTTATCATTGATTCCTTTTGCAGTACTCTTTCCTTCATTTCTAAGTTCTTTCAATAGCCAGCAAAACATATGCCACCTTTCTGAAATTTCTCTTCTATATTCTTACTGAAGTCTTGCCATGACATTTGTTTAGCTACTTTTACACAGAGCTTAGCTCTCTTACATTTTTTATCTGTATTTTTAAATTCTTACTTTTTTTCAGCATATTGTTAATAAGCTTACTAAACAAATTTGTGAGTGGGCCTATTTGTGTGATAGCAATATATATCATACCTCTCTGTGTTAAAAAATTATTAAGAATGAACTCTTAAATTAACACAAATTTGATTTACATATACAGTAAAATATAAACATCTAAAATTTGTATCAATATTCTAATTAAGGCAACCAAAGTCACTGAATTAGTTAAAACCAAATGTTTAATACAAATGGGAATTTTTTTTGACAACACAGGAACGCCAACTAAGGCAGGGTCCATTGATGCACATGATTGATCAATAATATCTATGTGGCATGTACATAACTAGTGTATCATTATTCATACAAACAACCAACTGGAATATTTGTCTCATCTAACTCAAGTATACTTTAGTTTACTGTTTCAATTCTGGTTAATATGAATCCTGCCACCAAAAGTTGCAATCCTAAATAGTATATAAGTATTAGTCTCATGGATGGACCAAAGATTAGAAGCTGCACTCCACAGACCAAGCGTGAAACATTACTTCAAGTCTCATACTGGGATTCAAACTCTCAGCCTGTTGGTTGGAAAGAAGATTATGTTATTAAGAGTGGCACTGCACTCATTCCTACAAAGCCCATCAAGGAAAATGGGATGGGGGGGGGAGTAACTTCTGCCTGAACTATCTACACATAAGGGAAACAATTTTCACTATATAACAGTTTTATAAGCGCGTTTCTGAATGTGTTAATAATCAATTGAAGGTTATGAAATTGTTTAGAAAATTATTCACTATAAGATGGTGTCATGGTCACAAAAATAGATCAAGTAACTTCCATATCTTAAATTGATATCGTCAAGCTTTAAATCAAAAGAGAAACAAAATTGTTTTCTCAGAGAAAACACAAAACAAACAAGAGTGAACATTACATTCTCTTCGAAAACATATTGAGACTTTTTTTTTTTTTTTTTTTTTGCAAAAATTTCAATAAACATATCTGTTTTCCATATAAAACTATAAATATCCTTTGCGAACAACTAGAAAAAAAATTGCATGATTTATCATGGCAATTCTTTCCTTCAATTTAATATAATTAAAACTTTCTTCATAAATATATAAGCAGTTATCTTAAATACTGGTATGCATATTTGTCATTCATAATATTTATTCAAAATAAAATATTTCCCAATTAATGGGATAATTTTCAAGCAAAAGCAGCTTTCTTTACAAAGGAACTGGAGAGGAATCATTTCAAAAATAATTACATTTCTAATGCTTTGGTACATCATACTGAAATACTGGTAAAGAAATAAAATATTTCTTTACCAAATACCAATTTGAGGGAGTTAGCGACTCAACACATGAATCACATTCACTAGCATGAAAATGATGAAGTTCTTAAAATATATCTGTGGTTGATAACTACTACAGAAGATGTGAAATGGTTCACCGGGATCAAAAGCTGTGCAATGATGAATCTGAATCAGACTGTTAATGTTCATTAATAATATCTGCCCATGTGTTAAAGGAATGTTCAGCTGAATTGACTAGGCCTTTCACACATTTGTATAACTTGAGTCTCAGCTCAGGAATGATATCAAAGGAATGGAAGGAATATATGATAGTTCCATTGCACAAGGGTGGTGCAAAAACTGATGTGTCTAACTACTGACTCATCAGTGTCTCTGGTGTGGTAGTGAAGATTTTAGGGAAGTTGGTAAGAACTCGCATACAGACATGAGTAGACAAGCATTCTATACTCTGCAGAGAACAGCATGGGTTTACTAGAGGAAGGTCATGTTTTAGCAATTTGCTCATATTTTATAACTATGTTACGGTTGAGTTGGATAAAGGGAATGGATACATTATGATGATGTTGGATTTTTCTAAGGCATTTGATAGGATACCACACCACAGGCTGTTGTGTAAACTGGAGAATATGGGATTGGAACATAATCTATTGACTTGGATCAGGGGATGGTTAACAGACAGATATGAAAAAGTGGTATACAGTGGGTGATAATCTGCCAGATTTAAGGTAACCAGTGGTGTACCCCAGGGTTCAGTCCTTGGGCCATTATTGTTCAGTCTATACATTAATGACATCAAGCGGGGTCTACCATCAGATTTGCAATTGTTTCCTGATGATGTGAAGACAGGCATGGCAATCAGGGATGCTACTGATATTCAGCAATTACAAAATGATTTGAATAGACTGGAAATCTGGGCAAACGAAAATGGCTACCAGTTTAATGTTAGTAAGTGTAAAGTTATGCACTTTGGCATAATTAGAGTTCCAGCGACATATTATATTAGCAGGGTTATGCTACAAGAAACTGAAGAGGCAAGGGAAAGTCACATAGCAAATACAACTCAAAGAATAATTGCTAACTTGAAGCAAACCTTGACATGTAAAGATAAGGAAGTCATTTTGCCTCTTTATAAGGCTTTGATAAGACCACACTTGGATTACTGTGCAAATGTGGTCTCCTCCAAGGGGGGGTAAAGAAGCAAAGAAGAGTTACAAAGATTATATCCGGATTATGGGATTTAGATTACGAGGACAGATTGCGAGTATGTGGATTACAGACTCTGGTTAACAGGAGAAAGAGGGGTGATATGATAGAGGTCTATAAACTTTTGAATGGGTGTTATAGCATTTCAACTGATGAAAGTTTTCGTTATATGGAAGGTGGGGAGAGAACACGGGAGCATCCATGGAAGTTAAACTTATTTGCAGTCAAGAAAGGGGTAAGAGCTAGGTTTTTCTCCCAGAGAGCAGTGAGTGAGTGGAATAATTTGCCTTTACGGGTAGTGAGTGCATCTAGTGTGAATGAATTCAAGGGTAGGTATGATAGCTGGGTTGGGTAATTTACAGCCTCCCTCGATGAGTCCTTGACTCCCTGGAGGTCTCAGATAATAATAATAATACAATAATAAAGCACATATAGTCAACCCTCACTACAGCAAACACCGAGCTAATTAAATAAAAGAGCTATTTCTTTTCTATTAACTTGAGTGTACTGCTGTTACCTTGGTAATAGCACAGTATGACCTTTACTGTCCTTGAATCTATAATTCCCAAACCAATCAGCCAGCCATCCCGCTACTCAGCAGCCTGTTTCATCATGAACTCTCTTTTGCAGTTTTTGTTTTTGCCACGAAACTAACTATAGCAGAACTCAGTTCTAAGTCCGTTAAAAGTTTGACGTTGAGCCAGTCGAGCCTTTATCTTTCATGTATGCATAAAAGACTATCTATGGCCTAATTCATCTGTACAAATTAATTCTCCCCTAAGACCTATAGTAGATGCCACCAATGCTCCTTGCTACAAATTGTCAAAGCAGCTAGCTAACTCTTTGCCCCCCCCCCCACTGGTCTTACCACATCTCATGTAAAAAACTCTACCCACTTTAAAAACTTAATTGAAAATCTTACAGACATATTGGTCAGCTTTGACATAATCTCATTGTTTACCAATATTTCCCTAATTGACACCTTAAGACTCTTATAAAACGTATTTCCTTCTGATATCTTAGAGCTCTTTACCTCTGCCATCAACTTTGGTTATTTTTCTTGGAAAAACAAAATCTACAAACAGATAGAGGGAACTGCCATGGGTCCCCCCCCCTCACCAATTTTTACATGGAAAATTTTGATACAAAATTAATAATGGAAAACTCACGTACAAAGATCATTTAATAGTATAATTTTTGCCTGCGTGTCACAGGCATCTTGAGTACATTTTAAGCTCAAATTAAACAATAACTGACAATTCCAAAAAGGGTCACCTAAGTAGCTGGTGTAAGATAAAAAAAAATTTACACAATAAAAAGTTAGGAAAGATTAGCTGATTTATAAAGTTACATGGATAAATTTTTACATGGAAAATTTTGATACAAAATTAATAATGGAAAACTCACGTACAAAGATCATTTAATAGTATAATTTTTGCCTGCGTGTCACAGGCATCTTGAGTACATTTTAAGCTCAAATTAAACAATAACTGACAATTCCAAAAAGCGTCACCTAAGTAGCTGGTGTAAGATAAAAAAAAATTTACACAATAAAAAGTTAGGAAAGATTAGCTGATTTATAAAGTACTATCTCCCATAAAGGGGATAGATGTAAACCGTCGGATCTGTTTAAGTTAGGAGAATGAAGTAAAGTTTCACGTGTTTCTTTATAAAGGCGTTCCATGAGGAACCGACTTTTGTGAAGGCCTCTTGTCTTCCTCCAATGAACTCTACATCTAGTGAAGATGGCATGTTCTGCAAGTCCAGACTTTTCAGGTTTAAAGTATTCAATATAAGATTGGTGTTCTTCTAGCCGAATAGAGGCAGATCTTCCTATTTGTCCGAAATAAGATAATCCACAAGAGCACGGAATCTGGTCCTTAGGAGAAGTGAGAAAGGTGGAGATTTTTCTAAATGGTCTAAAGGCAACAAAAATATTCAGTGGTTTTAAAAATTTTGCTATACATTCACTAATACCTTGTACATAAGGGATAGCAATGCACATTATTTCTTCTATATTTGACATATTAAAACTACTCAAAGCTCTTTTAATGAAGTAATTCTTATAACCATTATATAGAAAGGAAGATGTTGAAAGGAAGTTATATATTGCAGTTATATATTAATAAGCAGTTAGCCTTTTTAGATCTTCTAATTCTTTGTCAACCAGATGGTAACCTACATTTCTCAGTCTATAGAAAAAGACTCATACAGGCCATTATATCCATGCTGAATCTCATCACCATCCCAGTCAAAAGGCAGGAACTATTAAAACACTGGTTCATCGGGCCCACTCCTTTTGTTCTTCAGACGATCTTTTACAGAAAGAACTGCAACATATAACTTCTTCCTTTCTATCTAATGGTTATAAGAATTGCTTCATTAAAAGAGCTTTGAGTAGTTTTAATGTCTTCCTCTTCAAATACAGAGGAAATAACGTGCATTGCTATCCCTTATGTACAAGGTATTAGTGAACGTATAGCAAAAGTTTTAAAACCACTGAATATTTTTGTTGCCTTTTGACCGTTTAGAAAAATCTCCACCTTTCTCACTTCTCCTAAGGACAAGCTTCCACATCTTAATTATCCAGGTGTCTACCAGATTCCGTGCTCTTGTGAATTATCTTATTTCGAACAAACAGGAGGATCTGCCTCTAAAGCTAGAAGAACACCAATCTTATATTGAATACTTCAAACCTGAAAAGTCTGGACTTGTAGAACATGCCATCTTCACTAGACAGAGTTCACTGGAGAAAGACAAGAGTCCTTCACAAAAGTCAGTTTCTCGTGGAACACCTTTATAAAGAAACATGTCAAACTTTACTTCATTCTCTTAACTTAAAACAGATCCGACGACTTACGTCTATCCCCTTTATGGGAGATAGTACTTTATAAATCAGCTAATCTTTCCTAACTTTTTATTGTATACATTTTTTTTTTGTTAGGAAATTTACATTTATTATACTATTAAATAATCTTTGTACGTGAGTTTTCCATTATTAATTTTGTATCGATATGTCTAATCACGGTATACCTCTTTTAAAACTTATGGAAAATTTTGAAAAACGAGCCATAGACTCTTCCTCTCTAAAACCTTCTATCTGGCTAAGATATATTGATGATGTGTTCTCTATTAGGCCTTATGGCCTCCTTCCTCAGTCACCTTAATAGTCTACATCCAAGAATCCAGTTTACAATGGTAAAGGAAAATAACAATAGTTTACCCTTCCTAGGCACCTTAGTAACATGCCTTCCTAATTGTAGCCTTTCTTTCTTTGTATATAGAAAACCTACTCATACAGGCAGATACATTCACAAACTCTCCCACCACCACCCCCTCTCAGCAATATGGCATTATTAAAACTCTTACCAATAGCACCCATAATCTTTGTTCCAGTGAAACTGCCCTTTCAACTGAACTCAAACACATGCACAATACCTTCCTTTCCAATGGCTACAGTGACTACAGAATTAAAAAAATAATCAAGTCCTTCCCCATCCCCCGACCATCTCTTCAGAAGGACTTCAGAAATACCATCACCATATCTTACATCTGTGGTACATCAGAAAAATTAGCCAGATCTTTAAAAAAGTACAACCTCCATACAGCTTTTAAGCCCCACCGTAAACTTGCTACCCTCATCCGTTCCACCAAAGACCAGCTCCCTCTTCTCTAAGTGCCTGTAAACTGGCTTACTTCGAACCGACAGGCAGATCAGCACCCATCCGGTTAGAAGAACACAAGTCATACATCTGTAATCATGATTGTGATCAATCTGGCCTTGCAGACCATGTTTTGGATAAAACCCACAGGATCTCCTGGGAAAAAACCACCATGCTCCACTATAGTAAATTCAAAAAAGAAAGACTATTCTTTGAATCTGCATCTGCACTCAGGAATCAACCGAATTTAAACAAATACGGTTGGTTGCATTAAACTTACAAAAATTTGGGAAACATTATCAGAGATCCTCTTTACATCCTAAGCCACCTGCAAATGCCCATTGAGGGTGCACCACCCAGATAGAACTTTAATTTCAATCACTATTGTTTTATTTTTGTGTGTGTGTTGTTACAAAAAGTTTTTATGTAATCCCTAAAGATGTCTCTGTGACGGAGACGAAATATTGGAAGTATTAAAATTAGTTTTAATCCTTTCTCAGTGCTGATAATATTCCATTAAACCTCCAACATGAAGAGCTTCATGGTATAAACACAAAGAGAGGAAAAATATATTTAAATGCCATTCCAAACTGATTCAGACAGAAGTTCAATATAGTGAAAGCTAAATGCACTTACATTTAGCTTACACTTTTTAACACTAATTCGAGGACATATTGGTAGCACTCATGTCGAGTTAGCTAAACGCAATGCTGCTACCACTGCGTTATAGGAAGAACCTTCAGAAATCCTTAATCCAGAATGGGCTATTCTGTACACCATCCCTAAAAATGCTACTACTAAAGAATTTGAAAAGGTTAAGAACTACCATCTGAGAAAATCTGCAGCACTTCAACAACAAAGCAGTTCCCAACCATAGCTACAACAAAAATATGTAGTAGTGAATATATCATCACAGCCGCTCTCAGAAGATGCAGTCAGTGTGCCAAGTCAAGGACATAGTTTCGCCATTTCCCACAAAATGGTACCATTTTTGGAAATAACTAGTATAGTATCTACAATCTTGCTGTGACTAATAACTTTTGTTTGGATTTGTCTAGTATTCTGATGAAATCCAAACCTCCCAATAATAACATTCCATCTAAAGAATGATCACTACTTGAAGTTATACAAGCACAAACAAATTATTATAACAAAAGCAGATAAAGGAAATGCAACTGTTATTATTTAGTAAATGGATTATAACAGAAAAAAAAGGTGCCATCTTTTTAAGGAATCCTCTACTTATTGGATTACAGATTGGGATTGTACTAAAAAATCTTGGCCCAAGGATATTACCAAAAAACTATTTGATACATACTATCAAAAAGCAACATGTGAAACCACCACCGAAATTCACAAACCTAAGACCCTTCCCCTTTGTCCAATAGTACACATCATCACAAACTGGCCAAACATTTATCCAAATCACTTTCCTCGCTTTCACATATTAAAAACTCTCAGAACTGTAAAACAGTAATAAAAAAAATCTAACCTTGATAGATTCTGACATCATCTGTTTTGTTATTTTTTCACCAATGTACCTTTCCCTCAGAGATCCTTTACCTCATTAAGCCACATTTCACCCTGATATACTCGAATTATTCACCTTGCATTCAGGTTATTTCTTATAGAAAGGAAAAATATACAAACAGCTAGATGGGACTACATTAGTTTCCCATCGTCCTACCCAGCTCCCCATTAACTTCTATATGGAATATTTTGAAAACCAAGCACTCAATACAGCCATACCTAAACCAATAGTTTGGCTACACTACGTTAATGATGTGTTTGCAATTTGGTCTCGTGGTTTAGACCATCGGTTCCCAACAGGTTGCATGCATACCCCCGGGGGTACGTGCTGGGCCGTTCAGGGGTACACGAAAAATAATCATTAATGGTGGAAAAACAAGTAAAACAAACAAAACGCAAAACGTTAGTTATGGAACAATAAATGCCAGCATTTAAAAACAGTTATTTTAAAAACAAGGGGTACAATTTATAGAAATGGGTTTAAAAGGGATACACAAGTGGAAAAAGGTTGGGAACCACTAGTCTAGACACATGTAACATTGTTAGCACATCCTAAAATAATCTTCACCATAGATAAAGCAAGCAACAATTGTTTTCCTTTTCAAGATACACTAATGACATCTTCCTAATGGCTCATTGACGAACACCTGACTTATATACTGGAAGGTATTTACAAGCAATCACACCATCACCCATCCTAATAGTGTGGCATCCTTATAACTTTGACTCACCAAGCCAGAGCTATTTTTTCAAAGGACATAATCCTCAAAATGAGCTCAGGTACCTTCAAAACACCTTTTTAGCCAAATGACTACAATCCCCATAAAATAGATAAAATACTGCATAAAATCCTTATCCCTCCTTCCACCAATATATAAGGATCACAGCAAACTATTCCCATCCCATATAATCAGGACATAAGAGAAAATATCAAACTACTCTGCAAATATGATCTCCATGCTACTTTCAAACCTATCATAAAGCTAGCTACCTTCAGTCATTTTCTTAAAGATCAACTTCATTCCTCTTGCACATCCTGAAGTGTATAAAGTTCCCAGTGCTTGCAGTTTGGTCTACTTTGGACAGACTGGTAGACCAGTTAACATCCACACTGAAGAACAACCAAATTTCATTCAAGGTTATCTCTGTATGGCAAGTGAGGATTGGCAGGGTATGTTATGGATACTCCTTTACATAGGATTAGAAGGAAGAAGACATCAATATTACACAGAAGCCATTATAGATCTGAAAGACTATTTTTAGAATTAGCATCAGCTATAAAGCACTCCCCCAACCTCAACAAGTACAGTTGCATGAATTTGTCAAAGACTTGGGAGACAGTCATTGAGACCTGATATCCTTACTTCTCCAAATTAATTATATGGTTATTTGGCCCACAGAGGGTGCCACATAAGAACATTACTTCTGTTACAATTTGAGTTGTTTTCTACAATTGTTTAGATCAGTGCTGTGAAACTGTTACAGTTTCAATTGTGCTCTGAAGATGCTGGGTAGAAAAATAGCAGAAATTAATAAATTTAATAAATGTATTTTTTCCACTTTGTAGTTTATATCATGAAGCATATTATGAATCAAGATATATGATGACTTTATATCAATTGCTGTATCCCATAATTGCAAAGCATATCTCTTAAAGCAATAGTATGCATTAAGGCAGTGGTTCTTAACCTTTTAGTAATCGTGGTCCCTTAGGTATCCTAGAATATTTCGTGCCCCCCCCCTCTAGTTTGTAGTAACATAATAATAATAATTAAACTTTGTTTTTTAAAATAGTGGTTTTACTTGACAAAAGATGTACATGACAAAAAAAACACAGAAAACAGAAATCAACTTTACTTAAATGTATTTTGTAAACCTCTACTAATTTGTCTATTCTTGCTTCAATGCTATTCGCATGCAGGAGTCTATATTCAGAGTTGATTTCATTGTTTCGTTTTAATATTTACCACTATGGAAAATCCCTTTTCACAGAAATATGTAGAAACAAAAAGCAACAAAATTTGAATGGCAATGGTAAACAGGTGTGGTTATTCCCTCCAGATAGGTATCCAGAATTGGACTAAACTTTTCTTCTTGAAAACAGAGATCAGACTTAAATCCTTTGTAAATTTCAGTAGTGTGTCATCATCCATTGGTCATAAATTTGTATTTTCACAGTTATTCTATGGTCTTGATTAAAGAATTTTCTACAATCAAGTTCATTATTTGGAAAATATTCATCTAAATTTTTCAATTAATCTCTGGAGATGACATGAATTTACATGTACAGCAATTCTTCGATTAGTGAGGTTAATGCGTTCTTTAAAACAGGTACATTAATCGAAAACGCACTAATCGAATATCATAACCTATGGGAAAAAGTATAATTCGTTCCTCAAATTTCTTTCCTGAACCTTAATTTTTTTATAAAAGAATTAAGGTATGTCTCAGGGACTAGTTAAAGGAAAACCATGAAACTGAAGGAGAATAAAACATATTCAGAATATAAATTTTATTATTCTACTTCTTAACAAAGAATTGAGCTAACATAGTTTGGCGGGCATTCTGTTTCTTTTTTTTTCATACAACCGATGGTATGGCCATATTGCCTCTTCCACTCTTCTGCAAATTTTACTGCTTCTCTCTTCATCAGAATCAGACTCTAAGTATTGTGCTTAAAAACTTCGATTGTATGAAACATATTTTCAAATTGTTTCTGTGAAATCTCTTTTGACTGACTATCAGTGGTTAAATTTTCTTCATATTCTTCGGGATCTTCCAGCTGTGCATCTAAATTTAGCAGGTCGGAATCACTCAATTCTTCAGAATGAGATTTAATTAACTCTTGGACATTATCATTGAAGGGGAGAAAGAAATGATGGATGTACGAATTGGTCGCCAACACGCGAAATCACGTGCTTTACAGATAAAATTTCCTAACTGTTATACAGGCAAAATAGTTACCACTTAAAAAACTACAATGATCATAAAAGAGAAGTTAATTTTCCGACGTGTAATAATAAACAACTCATCCCAGAACACGGATTCATTGCCCTATTATCAGAATGGATTCTCCTTTTTGTGACATGTGCAGAAGTGTCGAATCTGTGGGCGTACTATAGCAGACGACATAAATTTTGGCAGTAAAAATTTGGAACATAGTATGCCATTAAAAATAACTTTGTAAAATGTTTTAAATCGGTAACTAAATTATTTCATTCTGGTGAGTGATTTTTTAAAATAGTTAGCCATCAAAATGTATAGATAGAAAATTTTTAAAATCCGTAACATTTATTTTTAAGATGTATATAGGTGCACTAATTGAATTTGGGTATCGAAAAAAAATTGACGCACTAATCGGGGGCGCATTAATCGAGGGATTACTGTAGTTAATCAAATTTAAAATTGTAGTCGGTAATCATTTGCGAATAGTTCAGAAACATTTCAAAAACATCAGAATATACTCTTTTAATCCATCTATGCCAGTGGTTCTCAAAGGGTGCGCCCTGTGGTATTCCACAGAAATATGTGTCTAGATATAAAATAAATATAGTTACTCTATTATACCTTTTCATTACAGATATACCCTCCTTTTGTCAACACATCATTATTATGTTAATTACCAGCGGTTTTTCTTGCAAAGAGAACAAGAATATGGTTTATTCTTGTTGTGTATGTTACTTATTTTAGAAGTGTTGAAAGTGGATGTTATGTGCATATTACTTATTTTCAGATAAATATACCCAAATAAAATGGATAGATTTCTCAAAAAGAAGTGTGATTTTGAAGAATCAGATTCTGGAAATGAGCAAAAGTTAAGTACAAGTAAGAAAGCAAAACTGCGGCCTACTCGCAAATATAATGAAAGTTATTTAAGCTTTGGTTTCACTTGGACCGGAAGTGAAGATCATCCTTTGCCGCTATGTTTAGTATGTGGATGTAAAATGGCAAATGAATAATTGCTTCCTAGTAAATTGAGTAAACATTTTAAAACTACACACTCTAATTTACAAGATAAATCTAAGTTTTTTCAAGAGATTGTCTGAACAGCAAACAAAAGCGGCAAATTCTTTTAAAAGTATAATGACTGTTTCTGATAAAGCTCAAATCGCTTCTTATCAAGTCTCAGAACTGATAGCAAAAAAAATGAACGATCATACTTTAGGTGAGTCACTTATTTTGCCTGCATGCAAAAAAATGGTCATGACAATGCTAGGAAATGAAGCAGCAATGAAAATAAGCAAGATTCCTCTGTCCAACGATACAGTTCACAGGGGTATTACAGAAATGTCTTCTGATATCGAGAAAAATGTATGCAGTAATAAACTTCAGTATTCAAATTTGCATTGCAAGTTGATGAGTCAACTTGCAATGCAAAATACACTTAATGTAGATACACTTAATGCTTTTGCAAAGAATTAAGTGTATCTACAAAAGGTGAAGACGTTTTTAACATTTTGAATAGCTATCTTGATAAATGGCAGTTAACATGGAAGTCGTGTGTAGGCATTTGTACAGATGGAGCCGCTTCCATGGTAGGCTGTGTTAAGGGCCTTACATCTTTTGTAAAAAAACAAAATGAGAATGTCATCGTAACTCACTGCTTTCTTCATAGGGAGGCCTTGATGACAAAAACATTAGGAGAAAAATTAAGAGAAGTTTTAGATCAAGTTGTTCAGATGGTAAACTTTATTAAAACAAGACCTGTCAAATCATGTTTGTTCGAAAAGCTTTGTATCGATATGGATTCACAACACAGACGGCTCCTTTTACACACTGAGGTGAGGTGGCTGTCAAGGGGGGGAAAGTACTTACCCGTGTACACAAGCTACGACAAGAACTTCTTGCATTTTTTGAAGAGATGAAACAATTACATTTTTGTAACCTCCTTCAATGCGAATTTTGGATTGCCAGGTTACAGTATTTGGCCGATATATTTCAGCAGCTCAATATTTTGAATACTAGCATGCAAGGGAAAGAAGAAAATATTCTCACATCCACTGACAAAATGAAAGCGTTTCAGAGAAAACTACAGATTTGGAAAAGAAAAGCTGTTGAAGGTAATTTGGAAATGTTTCCATTGGTAAATAACACTTGCATAAATGAAACACTTCCAATAATAGTTGAACATTTAACAAGTTTAGAAGAAAAATTGAGTTCTTATTTTCCATCACTTAACACTGAACAATACGATTGGATTAGAAACCCATTTATGGAAAATTCAAGTGATTTTGGTTTAACATTAATAGAAGAACTGATAGCTATATCCACTGATCGTGGATTGATGATTAAACATAAGGAATTGTTTCTCGAAGCCTTTTGATTTCTATAAAAGAAGAATATGTGTCAATATCTAAAAAAGCTTTGAACATTTTACTACAATTTTCAACATCATATTTATGTGAATTAGGATTTTCTACCCTCACTACAATTAAGTGTAAAAAGAGAGGAACTCTTCAATGTATTGACGAGGAAATGAGAGTTTGCCTTTCAAATATATGCCCAAACATTGAAGCAATCGCTAGGACACATCACGCTCATGTTTCTCATAAACACAAGAATGAATAAACTTAATGTATGTTTCATTTTATTATTTTTTTTATTGCATTATTTTTATTCTAATATTTGACTTAATTATTATAACATATTTCTCAGAAATTTGTATATAGTGCGCACCTACAATTATTTGTAGGATTTTAAATGTGCCCAGACTTCAAAAAGTTTGAGAACCACTGATCTATGCCATTTTATTTTCATTGCCTCTATTTTACCTAGCATAGTAAAAATGTTAGACTGGTTTCCTTGTAAAGATTAAACATATGGATCTGAGAGGTGGGTTAGAAATATAACTTGTCAAAGACCACAGATATGAGAGTTCTGAGAAGGGTGAGAAGAGTGAAAGATGCATTAATAGCAGTATTTTATTAAAAATGAAGATATTAGGAAAGAATCTGACACTGTTAGCACTCAGGAATGTGTTGTTAGCAGGGTTATCATCAGGTGGTATGGTTACTTAAAGATAATAGGAAGAAAGGTTAGCAAAACAAGTGTTATTTTACCAGGATGGCAGGAAAAAGATCCCACAAGAGGTGCCTTAGAAAACTGAAATACAAGATCTCATATTGGAGTCATGAAGGATAATGGATTAATTTAGAGGAAAATTGCTGATAAGTTAATGATGTAACTTTTTTTTTCATGAAACACTACAATAATAGCCTGTACAAGAGGATATGCATTAGGAATTTTATGATGCTTGAAAGAATTACTGTTCATGAAAGTATAATTTCTGAGTGAGTATTCAAACTTTACAATTTGATATAAATGCAAAAACTTGCCTCTTTTTCTGGTTTTGATGCGCTGGCCTGATAGTGTCGGCTTTTCAGTTTTCTGACTCATACAAATGCAGCTAGAAAACAAAATTAACAAACTTAACAAGTGTAATCTAATGAACACAAAAAGCATTTAATACTACAAAAAAATGTTTCCAGATGTGAGTGTATTCACATTTATTATGCAATAATAAAAAATAATATAATACAGGTTATTCAAAATAATCAAATTCAATTTGTAGAAATTATACAATAAGGAAAAATATCAAAATTATTCAGTTGTAATCCATGTATAGCATGAACTGTCTACTATAACTCAATAGAAAAGATCAATCAGATGACATGAACCTGATGGATATAATTACATACAGGGGAGATATTTGGAAATTGTGTAAAAAAAAAAAAAAAAAAAAAAAAAAAAAAAAAAAAGATGACTGGAACTCCTCTTCTAAACCAGTGATCAGGTAAATGAGCATTCAAAAACTTCCAAATCATTCTAGACATTATATCAAAAGCAAGTTAGCAAACTCTTAGAAAATAGAAAAGGATGTAACAGAGCTGTGAAAGTAACTTAACAAGTTATAGGAAGAATAGATATAATGACACAATGGTGGTAATTGTTCTGGAGACTACTCGTTATCAGGGCCATTGTAACACTAAGCAACTGGGAGTGACAAAACTGTATATCAACCATAAAAACACATTTTTATATATTTGAACAATTTGTTTATTTTAGAGGCAGCAAAACAGTGTTTGTTTTCAGGGATAGAAGTACCCTAAAAACAGTCCTGTTCACATATCAAATTCTGATGATTAGAGAGAGCTCAATATGCTCTTTCATATATAAAAACTGAATCTGAGAATTACAGAGGAATGAATTTCACTACCGATAGTTTCAAGTAAAATTCTGCAAGAATCCTCAACTAGTACATATTGCTGAGTACCTTGGGCGATTTGGCTACTTAGCCAATCAATCCTGTGGTTAGTCTCGATGTGGTTAAACAGAAGTCATTTCCCAAGCTGGAGCTTTTAGTTTTTTTTCCCAATATCTTTCTGATATTGATATTACCAAATTACAGCAGTTTCTTTTAGTTAGATTGTTATGCAGAATTTTGTTGCTAATTTTTTTTTCCCCTCCAGTATAACCAGTAATAATGTTTTTTGACATGGAGTTTCTCCTTTTTTAAGAGTATTCTCGTTGGAATAGGTCATTTTTCAAGGTTCCAATTACAACGAATTGTGTGCTGACGCAAATTGGATTCTACATGTATTGTCTCCTGTGCCACTTTATACAAAAACATAAAATGACAGACATATGATGGATAGCATGTAGTCAACACATTAAAAGCAGAAACACTCTTCAAATAAATGTAAATGAAATGCATGAGGGGTAAAATGTTCAAATTATTTAATGACTGATTTATATAATCCTATAATGAACTGTGAAAACAACCACTGATTCCAATAGTAATACATTATCCTGTTTACTCAGCTGTGAGTGAGACATGAATCAACATATGTCAATTTTTAATGCTTTTCTTATATATAGCTTTAATTTACACATACTTCAGTTAATTTATAATAATCACTCTCAGACATCCAAAACCAGACCCACTACTGGCTAAAGCTCAATTATTCACTTCAACAACAAAAACAACTTTATACAGGACTATCTTTCCTTGATCAGAATACTATTTCCACATTATTGATCTAGACACCTGCTCAGAAGGAATGATGGCTTTTATTCCAGCTGGAATTACAGGAATTATTCTGAATTGAATAAAGGCCACTATGCCTCATTCCATTCACAACCTCCACCCACCATAAAAGCCATGGTTTAATACATTCATACCAGATTGTGTTTTGTATCATTACCCACTCTCTAGGATTTAAGCAAGTATACTTGAGAAATGGTTGAGAAGGATTGTGAAAGAAAAGCTTGGGGAAGAACAAGCTGGATTCAAGCCAAACAGAGGCTGTCAGGATCAGATTTTCACTTTACAACAAATAGATGAGAAATCATGGTAATATAACAAAGATCTGTATTTAAGTTTTGTAGATCTGACAAGGTGCCAAGAGAGAAGCTAGTCAAAATGCTTCAGTTATATGGTGAAAATGGGGCATTATATCAAGCAATACTTACTCTTTATTTGAGTTCTAAGTCAGCAGTTAGAATTGAAGGAAGTACAGGAATACGGTTTAATGTTAAATCTGGTGTGAGACAAGGATGTTGATTATTCTCTCTATTATTCATTATCTACATGGATCACATTATGAAGGAAAGTGGTATTAAACCTGATATCAAAATTGGAGATGTTAATGTCAGCTCTTTGCTTTATGCAGATGATATATTCCTAAATAAATCCGTTACAAGTCTGCGAGAATCCCTGACTAAATTGAATAACTATTGTGATAGATATACTATGAAGGTCAGCAATAGCAAGACAAAGACAATGAAAATAGGCAGAAGCATTGAAAATATCAACTGCATTGTGAATGGAGAACCTATAGAACAAGTAAAACATTTCAGCTACTTAGGCACGATTTTTAGTGAAGATGGTAAATTAAATATGGAAAGAGACAATAGAATCAACAAAGCTGGAATAAATTTATATGGAATAAGAAAAAAATTAGTCAAAACACTAAATTAGCTGTATATAAGACAGTGTTCAAACCAATTTTAACTTATGGATCTGAGAGGGTCAGAAGTAAAACACTTGACCAAAGACTAGAGACCACCGATATGAGTCCTGAGAAAGATTAGGGGCATGAACAGATGACATCAATGGCAATATCATGTTAAAAATGATGATATTAGGAAAGAACTTGACATTGTCAGCATTCAGGAATGAGTTAAGAGAACTAATCTCAGGTGGTATGGTCACTTAAACAGAATGGGTGAGGAAAGATTAGCAACACAAGTGTTCTTTGCCAGGAAAAACACCCAGAGCAAGACCAAGATATAGGTGGATTGATATCTTAGAAGATAGAAATATAAGATCTGATAATGTTGGAGTCTTGATGGGTAACAGATTCATTTGAAAGAAAATTGTAGATAGGAAGTTAGTAATGATGTAAATTTTTCATGTAGTATTATCATATCATTTATGATGATGATGACCCAATCTCTAGGAATATAGAACTGCACTTTATATAATAGTAAGTTAAACGTATTAATAAAAATGCTTTCAGAATGTGTATTCAAATTAATAACTAATTCTGATTACTTTATATATTGGTGCTGAACATCACTGTTTACATAATGAATACTTTCCATTCTTATCTCATTTCTCCCTAGTTCAATCATCCAAAATAATAATACAGAAACCAGTTGCCATTCCTTCCATAAAATAATCATACTTTAATATGTATCTCATTATTCTTTGAAAATGTTAATTTTCATGGAAGAAAATTCAAAATCCTGTAATATGAAATTCCCCATATATTTCAGTCTCAAATGAAGCCGGATACATTTCAATCACCAGGTTATAATATGCATAATTTCCATAAAGTTTTGCAATTCCTTATTTCACATTAGGTGATTTTTAAAAGGAAGTACAGGAAGATGGTTTAATGTTAAATCTGGTGTGAGACAAGGATGTACATTATCCCCTCTGTTATTCATTATCTATATGGATCACATTATGAAGGAAAGTGGTATTGAAGGAAAGTGGTATTAAACATGATATCAAAATTGGAGATGTTAATGTCAGCTCTTTGCTTTATGCGGATGATGTTATACTTCTAAATAAATCTGCTACAAGTCTGCAAGATTCTCTGACTAAATTGAATAGCTGTTGTAATAGATATGGTATGAAGGTCAGCAATAAAAAGACAAAGACAATGTAAATAGGCAGAATCATTGAAAATGTCAACTGTGTTGTGAATGGAGAACCTGTGGAACAAGTAAAACATTTCAGCTATTTAGGCACGATTTTTATGAAGATGGTAAATTAAATATAGAAATAGACAACAGAATCAGCAAAGCTGGTATGGTGGGAAGTCAACTGAATAAATTCATATGGAATAAGAGAGAAATTAGTCAGAACACTAAATTAGCTGTATACAAGACAGTGTTCAAACCAGTTTTAACTTATGGATCTGAGAGCTGGGTCAGAAGTAAAACATTTCACCAAAGACTAGAGACCACAGATATGAGAGTCCTGAGAAAGATTATAGGCATGAACAGATGGCATCAATGGCAATATCATATTAAAAACGAGGATATTAGGAAAGAACTTGACATTGTCAGCATCCAGGAATGCGTTAGCAGAGCTAATCTTAGGTGGTATGGTCACTTAAACAGAATGGGCGAGGAAAGATTAGCAAAACTAGTGTTCTCTGCAGGTTGGCAGTAAAACGACACAGAGGAAGACCAAGATATAGGTGGATTGATACAGTACAAAGTGCTTTAGACGATAGAAATATAAGATCTGATAATGATAATATTGGAGTCTTGACAAGTAACAGACTGATTTGGAGGAAAAATTGTAGATAGGAAATTAATAATGATCTTAATTTTT
This sequence comes from Typopeltis vanoorti, assembly GCF_054136105.1. NCBI lineage: Eukaryota > Metazoa > Arthropoda > Arachnida > Uropygi > Thelyphonidae > Typopeltis > Typopeltis vanoorti. The sequence continues at coordinate 79,381,485 of NC_143563.1, read as the reverse complement.
TTTATGTAGTACTATCATGTCCTGTACACCCCTTGAGGGTACATGGCAGGAATTTGATGATGATGATTTTAAAAAACATAAGTCTTGCTAATATTTTAGTATTAACTAGGCCTTAATTGGAAATAAACTAGTCTCCTTTTTTTTTCTGTGGTTAAAGAATAGATACCAGGCCACTGAAAATTCTTAGAAAAAAATTTTCATATCCATTTTTTTTTAAATAGGTTTTCAGGATATTTACTATAATTCATGCTACAATAAAACTTTTTCTTTGTTTAGTGGCACCTATGTGTGTGTGGGGGATTAATTCAAATACTATTCACCCCCCCCTTTTTTTTTTTAAACTGAAGCTCTTCACATAAAAAGGTACACATGCATAACTAGTTAACACAATGACATAATTCATTTTCTATTATAGCAGTTTATTGCACCACCCATAATACCAGACAAGAACTGTAAACTGAATAATTATCTGTAACAATCTGTATTCATGCTTATTCTTTTCCTTAAAAAAATTCTTTTCTTTTCTGGTCACATGCAAATGGTTTATATCTGATTAATGCAGGATGAAATATAATTACTTTTCCTCTTAGAAATTTATATATACTAATCATCATCATCATCAAATTCCTGCCATGTACCCTCAAGGGATGTACAGGATATGAGAGTACTACATGAAAAATTTACATCATTACTAACTTCCTATCTACAATTTTACTCCAAATCAATCTGTTACCTGTCAAGACTCCAACATTATCAGATCTTATATTTCTATAATCAAAGGCACTTTGTACGGTATCAATCCGCCTATATCTAGGACTTCCTCTGGGTCGTTTTCCTGCCAACCTGGCAGAGAACACTTGTTTTGCTAATTTTACCTCGCCCATTCTGTTTAAGTGACCAAACCACATTAGATTAGCCCTGCTAACGCATTCCTGGATGCTGACAATGTAAAGTTCTTTCCTAATATCCTCGTTTTTAATATATTGCCAATGATGCCATCTGTTCATGCAGCTAATCTTTCTCAGGACTCTCATATCTATGGTCTCTAGTCTTTGGTCAAGTGTTTTACTTCTGACCCAGCTCTCAGATCCATAAGTTAAAACTGGTTTGAACACTGTCTTGTATACAGCTAATTTAGTGTTCCGACTAATTTCTCTCTTATTTTATATGAATTTATTCAATTGACTTCCTACCATACCAGCTTTGTTGATTCCATTGTCTCTTTCCATATTTAATTTACCATCTTCACTAAAAATCGTGCCTAAGTAGCTGAAATGTTTCACTTGTTCCACAGGTTCTCCGTGCACAATGCAGTTGACATTTTCAATGATTCTGCCTATTTTCTTTGTCTTTTTATTGCTGACTTTCATACCATATCTATTACAACAGTTATTTAATTTAGTCAGGGAATCTACAAGATTCCCTGACTAAATTAAGACTTGTAGCAGATTTATTTAGAAGTATAACATCATCCGCATAAAGAAAAGAGATGACATTAATATCTCCAATTTTGATATCATGTTTAATACCACTTTCCTTCATAATATGATCCATTTAGATAATGAATAACAGAGGGGATAATGTACATCCTTGTCTCACATTAGATTTAACATTAAACCGTATTCCTGTACTTAATTCAATTCTAACAGCTGACTTACAACTCAAATAAAGACTAAGTATTGCTTGATACAATGTCCCATTGACACCATATAACTGTAGCTTATTGAATAGCTTCTCTCTTGGCACCTTGTCATCTGCCTTTTCCAGATCAACAAAACTTAAATACAGATCTTTGTTATATTCCCATGATTTCTTGACTATTTGTCGTAAAGTGAAGATCTGATCCTGACAGCCTCTATTTGGCCTGAATCCAGCTTGTTCTTCGCCAAGCTTTTCTTCCACAATTCTTCTCAACCGTTTCTCAAGTATACTTGCATAGATCTTGCCAGGAACACTCAGTAGGGAAATACCTCTGTAATTCTCACATTCAGTTTTATTTCCCTTTTTATATATGAGTATAAAAAGGGAAATAAAAATGGGCACCCCCGTATCAATTTTAATTACTGGTTAATTATATATTCTGAAGGCAGTAAATCCTATCCCTTCTACATAGTTATGATTTTGGTACTTCCAAGTTTGTCAGAAGTACAAAACTTATGTACCAAAGTAGGGAAAAATTCAGTTTGTGACCAATGGTCACAAAATGGTCATAGAAACCTCATTTCTTGAAAAGTAGCAGACATCGTTCAAAAGGTTCATCTCGCAACATGAAAGAAAAATTATTCACAGCCCATTTCAAAAAGGAAATTTGAAGTATGCCTTCATACTACTGATCATTCTCACCTCATTGCATCCATCTATATCTTTTCTGCAACAATGAAGATGAAAGTTTATCCACAATTAGCTTCACTAACTGGAAGGTCAACCAGTTAATTTTTTTTTTATGTTGGGCCCCCATACACAAGAGGTTGGCTGATCAACCTAGAGTATATTAGTACTGCATATGGGTAGTGGGTTGGGAAAGGAGAAACTTGTTTATATTTGATTTAATAGCCTGTATATTGTATTCCTTGGGAAATACAGGGGGGAAAGACTGTTCCACAGAAGAGCAGTAGCAGGGGTGGAGGAGGAGGAAAAGAAACTTCTGTGGGTTTCAAGGTGTACTGTGAAAGGATGTTGGGCAGCAGCTGTGCGTGTTCCAAAAGGCTTAGTAGTGAGTGGGGGAATTATTGATACTACTTCAGATGAACATCTGCCATGAAAATATTTATAAAAGAAGGGAGCAAGCTGGTAAGAGATGGATCATTTATCAATCTAACTGCTTTCCTCTGTACTGAGTCAAGCATTTTGAGGGGGATTTTAGAAGCCCCACTCCAAATGTGAGAGAAGTATTCAATGGCTGGGAAGATTTGTGATTTGTATAAGGTTAACAGCTGTTTAGAGGTGAAGTAATGTCTTGATTGAAAGAGAAATCCTAGTTTTTTGAAAGCTGAGGATGCAATTGTTGTTATGTGTTTATGCCAGGAGAGGCCTGATGCCAGGGTAATTCCAAGAAGAGAAATCTCATCTTGTCTGGAAATTCGAGTGTTATCAAAAATAATATGGGGGGGAATGGTTTTTTTTTTTTTTTTTTTTTTTTTTTTTTTTTTTTTTTTTTGAGAAATAAGACAGAATTGGGTTTTACTAGTTGATAAGGTTATCCAAGCTCCATTGAAGGATGGCTTGGAGGTCAAAATTGAGGGCAGTGGTGGGTGATGTTCAGGAAGTCGAGATAAGTTGTGTAGGGTAAGGTTTGTTAAATGAAAGGGTGGAGCGCAATGTGCTGTCATCTGCAAAATTGTGTATTGTGATGGAAGTCAACTGAAGTAGGTCATTGATATACAGAAGGAAGAGGGTTGGTGAAAGAATAGAACCTTGTGGAACTCCAGGATTAGTTGAATATTGAGAGGATAAGGAACCGTGTACCATCACATATAGTGCGCATCCAGACAGATAAATAGCTGGCAATCCAACTGCAGAAGTCTTGAGACACTCCAAATGAGAGGAGTTTGCTTAGTAAGCCTTTGTGTCAGACCCAGTCTAAAGCTTTAGAGATATCAAGTGCAACCACTTGAGGTGCACCAAATTTCTCCATGGCATTTGTCCAGAGATGAGTGATATATTAGAGTAGATCTCCTGTTTATTGTCCAACTTGTATGAATTCCACCACTTTAGATCCAAAACAGATCTTTAGCCTAGGCATCCACATCTGAATATGTGTGATAGAACGGTTTAGAGAAAACTAGTGCTATTGTGCAGATAAGAGGAATGCCACATGTTCACAGTATGTTAATGAGGCAGTGAAATAGCATGTTTTAAAGGTTTTTTTTTTTTAGCTTTATTCACAGGAATCATGCACAAATTAGATTTGAATATGTAATCAATTAATGCAAAGTAATACAAGGCACTATAATGTGGGACATAGAAAAATTAAGAAAAAAATAAACCAGTTTAATTTGGATGTTTAACCTTTATGAAATTATAGAGATGACTGAACAGTGGAATGTTTTTTCTCTTCATAAATCTTTTGATAACTCATCATCTATTCTGTTTTGATTTTAAGAATTGTGAGGGATTAGAATCCATGTAAATACTAAAAATTAAAAATATACCATGTTCACACTGAAAGGGAGACCTATCACATGGGTTGTCAGCGTTGAGGAATACTACTGTTAGATGGTGTGAGAATAATGTAGGCAGGTTAAGTAAACATTTTAGCATAGCATTATTAGCTCTTTAACAATAATTTGGATACATCTGAATTTACAGAAGTTGAGTTTACATTACTGCCTGTGTATGTGTGTATATATATACATATATACAACATGCATAATACATGCTGGCCACTCGATTCCATTAACATCCTCGGTCTTCAGAAGTCGGATTTAATCCCTTTGCCCATTACTCACACCCTATGACTTACATGTTCACAGTATATTAATGAGGTAGTGAAATAGCATGTTTTAAAGGTTATTACAATATAGCGTGGCATTGTCATCCATAAAAATGAATTCTTCACCTACTGCATCACGGAACAATCAAACATGACACTGAAGAACTTTGTTGCAATATTGTTCACTAGTCAATCTCTTCTTCCAGCACTTGAAGGTTGGTGTATCCATTAGGCATAATGCTTCCCCACACCATGATCCCAGTACCACTGTATCTCTCCCTTTCAAGAACATTCTCGCGATATCAAGCAGTATCATTTTCACGCCAGATTTAGTGTTGTCTAGAATCGGAGGAAAGACTAAAACAACTCTCATCTCATTGGCGTCTTTTTATGCATAAAACACCACTGAAAATTGTGAATAAAGGGACACAAGACCACAGCCATTCGGACATACAGGTCTACTTGTCACAGTTTTTCCAGATATCTGAGTACCTGTGCTTGAATGGAGCCGACTTGCAAGCTGACCTGTCGTGGTGCATTGATTATATTTTGCTGTTGTAACCAAAAAATCTGTCTTCATGCTCTGTGGTAGAGCGATGACAACCTCTTAGGAAATGTCTGAAACACATTCCATTGGTTTGAAATGCTATCCCCAGAGCCTGGATCCAAAGTTATTATTATTATTATTATTCCTGACACCTCCAAGGAGTCCGAATACTCATCACGGAGGACACCTACAACTGTCTCAACCACTACACCGAACCTCTACTACGAATCATCTCCATCAACTGTCCACTTCCACCACAACTGGTATTCTATGTCTGTAAATTGCATGTGTTCTGAAGGGCCGATTTGTCTGTATGAGGGATGAAAAACCTGAGTTTCCGGGAGAAAAAACTCTGCTACCTCCGTATGAGATCGGCTAACTCACCTTCGATTGAAAATCGTCCAGATAAAGATTCCTCCTGTCGTGACGAGAATCGAACTTAGGTCTATTCCAATCGAAGGGCGCAAAGTACTGTCGTTCTTCCAATTGCACTACGGAGGTGCTTAAAAATGATTTGTGCCTGCCAGGAATCGAACCTGGGACCTTCCGCGTGTTAAGCGGATGTGATACCCACTACACCATAAGCACATTTTAATATTACAACTGCAAATTCATATGAATCAGGATTGTGGCAATTTGTATAACTGACGATTTTGAGCGGAAAGCAGATACATTTTCAAATTACACGCAAAGGGGGTCACTTGGTGAAACTCAATTGGATAAAATGGCAAAAGGGTGCTCTATTACCTGTCCTCTTATTATGTGAGATACAAACTTTCTTGCAATATCAATAATTCTGCAGCCTTCTTCAAGCTTTCCAATATATCATCTAGATGATTTCCCCATGTGAAATCATCTAGATGATATATTTGAGACATTACAAGACTTCCAAGTTTGCAACTTTATTCCTTCACAAAAAGAGTTTCCTTCAAACAGAATTTGCTTAGAGCATCCTTTTGCCATTTATCCAGTTGAGTTTCACCAAGTGACCCCTTTGTGTGTAATTTGAAAATGTATCTGCTTTCCACTCAAAATCGTCAGTTATACAAATTGCCACAATCCTGATTCATCTGAATTTGTGGTTGTAATATTAAGAAATAGTATTCATCCTTAGGTTTTGAATGCATGCACATGTGTGTGAGGGGTACCTGAATATATATATATATATATCCAGCCTATTCCAAAAACTGCAAGATCCATCAAATTACTGACTAATCGCCAATGCAGAAAATCAACAGCAGTCAACTTCTCTGCTACCTCTAAAGGTCAACCAGTTAATCAGCAATCACTGGTATGGATTCTGCCAATCAAGATCCATGGCTGACCTATTCACTCACATTGCTCACCACACCATGGAAAAGTCTGAAGAAATCTACTATCGCTCAACATTTCCCAAACTTATTATTACACCTGGCATCAGGACCTGCTATACAAACTGCCAACCTTTGGTATACCTGTTACTCTATGTAATTGGGTTAGCCAGCTCTCTCACTAGTCACCACACATCATGGTAGTGGCATCCTCTCTTGTCACTAATGCAAGAGTTCTCAGGACTCTTTTCTATTACCTGTCCACTTTTCCTATACATCAATGACTCACACCCAATCACCAGTAATCCTATTCAGCTTAGCTGAAGACAGTATACTCCACATCCATCCTACTCATTTGACAAACTAATGAGCTTCTCAAGATTTTCAAATCTCCATACTAGCCTTCCAATGGGGCAAGCAGAACCTGGTCATCTTCAATACCATGAGACTTGCCTTTTCTCTTACAGAAGAGATCTCAGCTCACCTGCTCCTTACTTCAGTAATACAAAATAACTAGACGCAATCAGATCTCTCTCCTTGGACTACCCTTCTTCTAGCCTCTTCCAGCATAAACATAATTTAGATACTCAGCATCTAAAAAATAAAAATAAATAAATAAAAAATTGGACAATATCTTCTTGCTTAACATGTCGTTTTACACTCACCAGGCTACTAACTACACAAATCCTAAATCATCCATCTATAGAATACTAGATGTTATGTTGGAGGTTTAATGGTATATTTACAGAACTAAGAAAGGATTAAAAACTAAGTATAGTCTCTGGGAAAATTAAAAACTATTTTTTAATGCTTCCAATGTCCGTGCGGTTAGCCTAGTGGCTTTGCACTTCGCAACCATATGCCTGGAGGAGTGTCCTGGGTTCAATTCCCATCGCCGACGTGAGGAGCTTAAGGATCTTCCTCAGCCACAGCCAAGTTAGCCGGTCTTGGGTGTGGACAGCAGGATTTCCCCCCCCCCAGTTTATCTGGGGTTTTTCATCTTGCAGGCAGGCAAACCAGCCCCTTGAACACACACACGGATCAACAGCCATAAATACTTACCCCCCCCCCATGTGGGTCTCAACTCGCCCAATAGGGACAGGGGAGAAAAGGGAGGAAACTCGATATGAATACATAAATAATTCCAATATTTCATCTGTCACCAAGACATCCTCAGGGATTGCGAATAACTTATAAAACACACTCAAATACAACACAGTACTAAGTGAATTTGATCAACCAATATTCCCTTAAATGACACCTTTACACTCTTAAAATATGTTTTTCCTTCTGATATCTTAGATCTCTTTTCCTCTGCCATCAATTCTGGTTATTTTTCTTGGAAGAACAAAATTTGCAAACAGATAGAGGGAACAGCTATGAGTTCTTCCGTCCTGCCAATTTTCACATGGAACATTTGAAAAATGAGCCATAGACTCGAACCCTCTCAAACCTTCTATCTGGCTAAGATATGCAGATGATGATTTCACTATTTGGCCTCATGGCCCAGACAAATTAGACTTCTTCCTCAGTCACCTCAATAGCCTACATCCAAGAATCCAGTTTATAATGAAAAAGGAAAATAACAATAGTTTACCACACCTTCCTAATGGTAACCTTTCCTTCACCGTACATAAGAAACCCACTCACACAGGCAGATACATTCACAAACTCTCCTACCACCATTCAACAATATGGCATTATTAAAACTCTAACCAACAGAGCCCACAATCTTTGATCGAGTGGAACTGTCCTTTCAACCGAACTCAACCACATACACAACACCTTCCTCTCCAATGGCTATAGCAATTACAGAATTAAACAAATAATCCGTTCCTCCCTCCCCCATTTCCCAGCCATCTCTTCGGAAGGATTTCAGAAATGCCATCACCATCCCCTACATCCATGGCACACTAGAAAAAAGAGACAAGTCTCCTTAAAAAAGTGCAACCTCTACACAGCTTTTAAGCTCCACTGTAAACTTGCTACCCTTAACTGTTCTACTAAAGATCAGCTCCCTCCTCTCTCAGTGCCTGGAGAAGTACCATGTTCCTGCAAGTTGTCTTACTTTAGACAGATCAGCAACCATCCATTTAGTAGAACACAAATTGTACATCTGCAATCATGACTATGGCCAAACTGGCCTTGCAGACTATGTTTTGGATACAACCCACAGGATCCCCTGGAGAAAAATGATCATGCTCCACCATAGTAAATTCAAAAAAGAAAGACTGTTTTTAGAATCTGTGGTGACACTCAGAAATCAACCAAATTTAAATAAATATAGTTGCATAAAACTTCCCAAAATTTGGGAAATTAATTATCAGTCCCCACTTTACATCCTAGGCAATTTACAAATGCCACAGAGGGAACACCACCTAGATAGGACTTTAGCGTTATTTGTAATCCCTGTAATCCATAAATTAAAAATTAGTTTTTAATCCTTACCTAGTGCTGTAAATATTCCATTAAACCTCCAACATGATGCTCTTCCAGCACTTAAACCTCAATACAGAAATACTAGATGTTTAATAGAGACATGCATGTTAGACATATTACGTTTTAAATAACGGCTCCTATAATTGAGAAAAAACTACCGTATTTTTCGACAGATAATGCACACCCCCAACATTTTCATGTATAGATAACACGCATGCGCCAACTAGCGATAGAGTTAGGAAGTACAGACAGAGGAATTCTTTAAAAGCATGTGCATTGCTAGTAGCAGTGGTTGATTATTCCGTACATCCTGTTTTAAAATATTTCATAAAGTAAACATTATTTGTTTATATTTTGTTATTAGATCTGAATTACCAATGGAAGACAGAAGTACTTCTAGGAGAAAACTACACAGTGCAGTTCAAGCTTAAAGTGGTAGAATTAGCAAAGGAAAAAGGATGAGGTTCCCGTAAGTTTTGCCATGCCTAGTTCTAGGACTGTGAATCTGAAGGGAGCAAAAGAGGTTTCAGTTGCTACAACGGGGCACGAAAGGTCTAACTTTACTGTGGCTCTCTGCATAACTACACATAGTTGCAAACTGCCACCGATGATGATTTTCAAAAGGACTGTTCCAAAAGGTTGCGATTCCAAAGATATTATTGTTACTGCTAATGATAAAGGCTGGATAAATTCCGAGGTTATGAAATTTTGGTTGGAGAATGTGTGGCGAAAGAGAAAAATGGCATTTTTCAACCCAAAATCTTTGTTAGTGTTGGATTCGTGTAGGGCACAGACGACAGCAGAAGTTAAAACAATCGTAAGTATTCCAAATTAGCCGTCATTCTAGGTGGTTTAACAAATAAACTCCAACCTTGATCTTGCAATAAATAAACCAAAGACAATTTGCGGGCTAAGTGGGAAGACTGGATGATGATTGGCATCCATGAATATAACAAAACAGGGCAGATGCAAAGAATGCCATATAAAGATACAGTTACGTGGATTGTAGAAAGTTGGGCTGCTGTAAGTAGAAAATGTGTTAGAAATGGTTTCATTAAAGCACAAGGAGGGAATGCAGTGGTGTCCAGTGACAATGATTATGAAGCTGAAGAAATACCAAACGAAATTTTTAATGCAATTGATTCTTTCAATATTGAGTCTGATGAAGAATTTTTTGGATTTGAATAAGGTAATGTTCAATAAATATTAAGTAATACTTCTACTTTAGTTTTGTTATTACATTTGATTTACCTCTCATACATTTCAAATGTCTACCGTGCAAGTTCATTTTTAACGAATTTAGACTTTTTTTGTATAGATAATGCACGTGTCATCTATCGAGAAATATGGTAAATAGAATTATTACACCTATATATTTCACTCAATGTGATGAACTTCATTCAGAGTGAAGAAGACAGAAGAAATGGTAACATTTAAATTATGAATACAAGAACAAGTCATACAGTATGTATCATATAAGTTTATCAAATTTAACAACATATTTGCTAATAAATAAAATTATTGACTTATTATCTTATATTTCATCATCATCAAATTCCTGCCATGTACCCTCAAGGGGTGTACAGGATATGATAGTACCACATGAAAAAAATTACATCATTATTAATTTCCTATCTACATTTTTCCTCCAAATAAGTCTGTTACTTGTCTTATATCTTAAATACAGATCTTATATTTCTATCGTCTAAAGCACTTTGTACCGTATCAATCCACCTATATCTTGGTCTTCCTCTGGGTCGTTTTGCTACCAACCTGGCAGAGAACACTTGTTTTGCTAATCTTTCCTTGCCCATTCTGTTTAAGTGACCATACCACATGAAATTAGCTCTGCTAACGCATTCCTGGATGCTGACAATGTCAAGTTCTTTCCTAATATCCTCGTTTCTAATATGATATTGCCATTGATGCCATCTGTTCATGCCTATAATCTTTCTCAGGACTCTCATATCTGTGGTCTCTAGTCTTTGGTCAAGTGTTTTACTTCTGACCCAGCTCTCAGATCCATAAGTTAAAACTGGTTTGAACACTGTCTTATATACAGCTAATTTAGTGTTCTGACTAATTTCTCTCTTATTCCATATGAATTTATTCAATTGACTTCCCACCATACCAGCTTTGCTGATTCTGTTGTCTATTTCTATATTTAATTTACCATCTTCAGTAAAAATCGTGCCTAAATAGCTGAAATGTTTTACTTGTTCCACAGGTTCTCCATTCACAACACAGTTGACATTTTCAATGATTCTGCCTATTTTCATTGTCTTTGTCTTTTTATTGCTGACCTTCATACCATATCTATTACAACAGCTATTCAATTTAGTCAGAGAATCTTGCAGACTTGTAGCGGATTTATTTAGAAGTATAACATCATCTGCATAAAGAAAAGAGCTGACATTAACATCTCCAATTTTGATATCATGTTTAATACCACTTTCCTTCATAATGTGATCCATATAGATAATGAATAACAGAGGGGATAATGTACATCCTTGTCTCACACCAGATTTAACATTAAACCATCTTCCTATATTTCGCTTTAGTCAAATTAGCATCATCGGGGATTAATACACTTGTACTAAACACATGCACACTTCAGTAACAAAGATGAAAAAACCAGAGAGATACAGGGCGAGTCAGATCCAACCATATTTGTTTAAGTTGGGATGGTTGGTAAGGGCTACAGCATATTCATGGAAAAGCCTCTCGAACTTGAATTTGCTTCTGTGGCATAAGGTGGCTCTTTTTTCAACAGATCCTGTTTCAGAGCATGGTCTGATGATCCTGAGCAGTCATAGTGATGGAATCAGATCAATCAGGATCGGGATAACTAGGATTAGGAGACCATACCCTGGATACACGGCACAGAATCCACTGGGATAAAAGCCACCTTGATCCACCAGAGGAAATCAAGTTTGAGATGTTTTTCTTGAATCAGCTGCAGCCCTTATCAACTACTCCAATCTAAACAGATATGGTTGTATCAGACTCCCCCCCCCATATGGGAAACCCTCATCTGCAGTCAGCCCAATGACCAAGAACACCCAACCGAAGTCAATAGATGGCGTAATTGCAGGGCTTTAGGTCTTCCTGTATCTCTCCCTGGTTTTTTCATCTTTGTTACTGCAGTTTGCCTGCGTGAACGTGTCTAATGCAAATATATTAATCCCTGATGATGCCGATTTGACTTTGGCGAAATATAGGATAATTAAATAATTTCAGTGATTAACAAATACATTAATTTCTTAAACTATATATGATGCAGGAGAAACAATGTATAAGCCTAAACACTAGGATTAGTCATACAGTATGTATATATCATGTGTCTTGGTCACAGCTGTACACGTAGGAGGAAACTATTAGAGTTGAGTTATTTAAAGCATTTTACTTTCCATAGAATATGTACCCCAACATACATTACTGATGTGCTGTCATTAAAACCAATTCCTACATTAAAATAAACTGAGAATTACTTTTTTTTCTTTTCTGAATGTGTTCTCTAATGTCTGTATAAAAAAGGAAAAACTGAGAATTATTATTATACTGGTAGGGAAGTCACTGTAAGCTGATCAGACTGGACACCTAGAAGCAAGAGCTGACAGATAAGTGATCACATTGCTGAAGTGATAGTTTTCACAATGAATAACTTGACTGCTTCAGCAGCGTAACCAAAAGATGAACAATAACTCTGATAATATTTAATGAACTAAAAGTTGAGTTGGATTACGTCAGAATTAAGTAAGCATATAGATATTCTATCTGTTATTTGCGTTCATTCCTCAGGCTAGTCCTAAAAAGAGGAATATAGATATTGAGATTGAAGATAAAAAACCCAATTCATAAAACATTTATAGAAAGAAAATCTAAACCTCTTAAGTCTAAACTCATGCTTGGCCAACCTGGGTTAGTATGCCAGAACTTATTCCCACATATCTCCCAAGATAAAGGTGTGGTGCATGCATCCCCTCAGGGTACATCTGGATAATCACCTAGTGTAATACTACAATATAACCACAATTACTGGACAAAATCACTCTCCCCTCCCTCATTTCTTCCAGCATGTTACAAATGTCTAGAATTAAATAGACATCAAAAAGACAGATGACAAAGAGAGATTTCTTTTGAGGGTACAGTTGATCTAGAGACAGAATAACATTCTGTCCATGGCTAAAATGGCCAGGATTCCAGACTTCATTCACTGAAGTAACTACATTTTATTGGATTATTACTAAACAATATTACCTTACCTTTGGTAACCATACCGTGACACAAAGAGAAACAATTCTAAACAATTCTAACCTGAAATCAACCAGATTCACTTTATAAATGCAGTGATCTTTCGCTTATTTGATTCCTATGCAAAATTAAATGGGCTTATCAGTTACTTGAGGATATGTTTATACAGTTTTTTAAGTCAGCTGATGCTCTAATTAATTCAAGAATTGTTTAACTGAAGGTTTGATGACTTGGGTCAGATATCTGATTGCAGTTTTAGTTCCATGTTCAAAAACATCTTTTTCCAATAATCAAAACCACATCTATTCTTTTTGAGAAATTCATATATCTGCTTCATATAGCTTCATTCAAATTCATATAGCTGGTATTCATGAGATCAACACTGATCTCATGAATACCAACTAGATTCTGTAAAATGTAACAATGCATACATGATCATCATCATCAGTGGTCCCTGACAGGCACTTAAGCACTATGATCTTTCAACTATTCTTGGACTTTGCACCTGTAATTTGAAGATAAGGTGGTCACAGCCCTATGTCTGTAAATGCATGTGTTTACAAGGCTGGTTTGCCTGTTCTAGGGGACAAAAAATCCCAAAGTTTCCAGGTGAAAAAAAAAAAAAAAAAAAAAAAAAAAAAAACCTACCTCTGTATGAGACTGGCTAACTCACCTTTCATCGAAAGAGACCAGTAAAGGTTCCTCGCGTCACAGATGGGAATCGAATCCAAGTCTTTCTGACTAAAGAGCTTTTGTCTATACCGACTGAGCTATGGAGGCTCATATACATGATCACTCTACAACATCAGGTTATAGGATCCATAATCTGATATCGCAAATTATACTTATGTCCTCTCAGAGTGGAGGATTTGAAAGGCAATGTCACTAATAGTTTTGAAAGCATATGGTGTGAGGTAAAGGTGGGCAGGACAGACTATTTAGTGGGGTGTTGCTATAAGACAGGGAGTATAGAAGGTGAGTTAGGCACTGAGCTTGGCAAGTGCAAAAAGAATGATTGTTATGGGAGATTTTAACTATAACAGTATAAATTGGGAAGAGGATTGCACGTAATGGTAAGGGAATTCTTGAGGGACAAATAATGTCTTAGACAACATGTAGTAAAAAGAATATGAGGTTCAAGAGTTTTAGATTGTCATAGCATCAGAAGATCTGATTATAACTGAGATGGCTTCTCTACCCCAGCTGGAGAGAGTGGCTATATGGTTTGACTTGGAAACAGAATAGACATGCTGGAGTATCAAAGGGAAAGGAATGTATGTGGAATTAAGGCAGGTGATTAATAATAGTATCAGATATCAGCTTGGGGTAGTGCCATGGATGGAAGAATTGGAAGGGTGAGATATCAGTGCTTGGGAAAGTATAAAGGAATATTACAAGTGAAGAAAAGAACACAATTTGGTGTTCAAAGTGTCAAACTACAGACTAGTTTGTATTTCATCAGTAGTTGTAAAGATTTTGGAGAAATTAGCGAGGGATGGATCATTAACAGCGTTGAACAGATGAGAATAATGTTATCTGTGAAAGTGAACATGGATTTGTTAAAGGATACTCTTGTTTTAGTAACATGATTGCCTTTTATGATAAAGTGACAAGAGCAGTTGATAAGGAGAAAGGCATATTTTGCAAATTTTTGGATTTTACAAAAGGCAATTGACAGGATAACACATGATAAGTGTATTTCACTAACCTGACATCTAAATCCATGTGCTCCAACTTAGTGAAAAGGATTCGGGAATGGCTATGATAGTTATCACAGTTATGCATGAGGGAGCAGGTTACAAGTGGGATTCCATTATTATCTTCTATTGAACTGGTATTTAAACTTCAGGTTAGAAATTAGCCCGTATTAGCAGGACAGAATATATCCTACTGCTTATACTTCAGCTAATCGTTTTGATAATTTCTTTTTCTCCAATAATCATCAATCCATTAAACAATTAACATCTCTCAACTTAAAAATGGTTGCAGTAAGGATTCCATCATTGTCAATCAACAGATGATCTCACATACTGCATGAGAAAGTCTGGAAAACTCGTGTCGAGTCTATCTCTGAAGCATTTGATCATGTTCAGAGAAAGGTTAGTAGCTTTCTACAATTCATTCAACCCATCATCACAAACTTTACTGATTCGGCTTCATTAGTTGTAAAGTTTGTGATGATGGGTTGGATGAATTGTAAAAAGGCTACCAACCTTTGTGTTAACCTGATCAAATGCCTTACAGATAAAGATTGTCAGATGATGAAATGCTCCACTGGTGATGTTTATACAAAGAATGAACAGTTCCTCCAGTTCACTGCTGATCCACTATTTTATTGTTTGGTATGTTGGAAATTCACATGCACCATACAGATCAATAAAATTTCTTGAATACTTACTGCTACAACCCTAAACTGATCTCCACATCACCCTACAAATGTGGTTCTGATAGCATCATTAACTTAATTGCTAGAGAAACAATCCTCTTTTATTGCTCACAAAGAATTTTTTTCCTTTACTATTACTTTAATATCAATCTTTAGAAAAGATTTCTTTTTCTTCGGATAATGCTAACCTCCAATATTTCTTGACAAACACACAAGTATCATCCTCTTAAGATCCAAAAAATTAGGTTCTCTTTCAATCAAAACTTTACCTTTTAAATCTTGTGTAAATGAAAAATTCACCCAACAACTGGATACTGCTCTTTATCACCACCTGGAATGACGACAGATCTAGGGAACAAACACTTCAAAAATGTAATAAAACAGAAGAGAGAGATATGACAAAGATGTACAAATTAGAGAATTTTATAGTATATACAATTTTCCATACAGAGACAGATGATGTGTGACAGACACAATATTAGAATTCTTAAACTTGTGTTTATTTTAGTGTACTGTTATCATTCATTAAACATTAATGATGTGATTTAATTCAGCTAGACATTCCTTCTAAGAAAAAATCCCTTCTGAATTTTCCCATAATGTGTCAGAAGGATCACTGTGTGTATGGGAGGTATTAACTAAATTGAAATAATGCTTGTCGGAAGTTTTTTTCACTTGGTTAGACTAAAATTATATATTTAGTTTAATCCTTTATCCAAATGTAAGCAAACTAATAGTCCTGAAGATACTTCAGGCACAAACTTTGTTTGCTTACACTTGGATAAAGGATTAAACTAAATATATAATTTATGAAATAATGCTTATACATCTGAAATTCATTTACTAAGTGCATAGCTTTACTTGTTCTTTTTTAAGATGTGTACCAATGAGTGATAGAACCTTGCTTTATTTATACAGTCACTAGAGGATCATAAGTTGTGTAGTGTTAAAAAAGATTTGGAAAAAATAAGTTAATTTGAGTAATAATTGGCAATTATTTTTGATAATGCAGTGTTTGTGGAATTCTTAGCATGATTTATTAATTGAAATTGCTTTCTTTAAACTGAACACAATGGCAGTACTCATGAGGGCAACCACATGGGCATTGACCAGTGTGACTAGGTGAGTGTCATGAAAATCCATCAATAATGATGTAGACTTTTCAAAAATGATTCAGTGTAGTGAGTGTAATAAGTATGTATGACAGAATGTAAGAGATGTGTTTGTAGAGAGAATGAACAGGAGATGATGTGCGATATATTATTAGACGACGAGCTAATGAATGCAAAACAGACTGAAAAAATAAAAGATGTAGTAAATGAAAGAAATGGAATGAAGCTAGAGAAACTAAGGGAATGAAAGAATGCAGAAGTGAAACTACAGGAGTGACAGAGTGAAATTGTCACAATGCAAGATTTGATGAAATAGTTATTGAAAATGAAAAAAAGGAATATACGCAGTGATATTAGATGTTTAGTGGAAACTAATAAAAGTATGCCAAAGAATAGAAAGAAAAAAAAAAAAATATATATATATATATATATATATATATAGGTAAAGAGGTAACAAATAATTCCAGGATAGTAATGTATGGAGATTCCATAGTTAGTGGATTAGTTAATGAGGGTCCATAAGGTCTACTATCCAAGAGATTGAATAAGCAAGATAATTCTGATGTTGGACATAAGGAGAAAAAGAGCAAGTGATGGTTATGGGGATAAATGATTTAAGTGGACATAAGAAGCATGTAAGGATGCATATCATGAGGTTATTGAGAGGACTGAAAGATAACAGTATAGCGGGAAAGGTTGTCAGTATGTTGACGAGGTATGACAATGATGAGTTGAGACAGAGAGCCAAAATCATGAATGGTATGCTAGCAAAGCTGTCTGAGGAGAAAGGAGTAGAGTTTGTGGGTGTATGACATGTGTTTGAGGGAAGAATGGAATTATGTAGGTGTGATGGTTGCATTTGAAAGTACTCATGGAGTACTTTCAAATTGGAGTGAGTCCACTGGAGAAGTATTACTACATGGAAGTGAAGTCTGTGATGCAAGCAAGAGATGGTTTGAAAGATCTGGAGAGTGGTAGTGAAGAGAGAGAGAGAGAAATGATTAGCATTGGAAACAGTAGTAGTGTAACAGATGATGAGAGAAGCTGAGACTTAGTGGATATGTGGTGGGGAAACCACAAGCAACAAGTGACTTGGATAGGACAGATTATAGACCTAAAAATGAGCAGCTGTGTTTGTTTACAAATGCCAGAAGTATCTGAAATAAGGGAAATGAAATGGTTTCGCTGATTGAGTTTATTCAACCCCAAATCATTGGAATAAGTAATACATGGTCGAATGAACATGATATTCTAAAGGGAATAGAAATGGAAGGATACAATATTTTTCACAAGGATAGAAAGGACAAGAGAAGTGTGCTGCTGATGACAGCAGGAGAGTTGTGTAAACATAAGGTTGACATGAAAGGGAAATAATGGCAATGGTTATGAGACAGTGTGGTATGAGGTGGTGGTTGAGGAAGGCATATTTAGTTGGATTTTGCTATAGGCCAGAGAATGTGAAGGGTAGTGATGAAGAAATATATAGACAACTTGGATTAGTGAACAAAGGAAAGGTAATTATTATGGGCGACTTTAATTATGGCAGTATAAATTGAAATGAAGAGATAGCATTTGGGAATGAGAAAAATGAATTTCTCGAATTCTTGAGAGATAACTATCTCAGGCAGCATATAAAGGAAGGCACATGAGGATCGAGTGTTATATCTGATCATTTCATCAGAGGATGCAATTGTGAGCAGGGATAGATACACACTTTCATCCAGATGGTGAGAATGATCATGAAGTGATCACCTGGGTTGTGACTAGCCATATGCAGCCTTCTGTGAGGAGGGGATATATGTGGAATTACAAGGCTCATGATTATGACAAGCTTAGGAGACAGCTTGGAGCTATAGCATGGAATGAGGAGTTCCTTACACACACACATTCTTGGGAACTAACAAAGAAATACATAACAGCATCAATGTGTGAATGTATTCCAAAGACCAAAAGGCTGAATAAGGTAGGTGTAAAATGGATGAATGAGAAGGTTAACCATGAAATCTGGAAGAAGGTACTTTGAAGGCAGTACAAGATGTACAATGGAAATAATTAGTTATATGAAGAGTATAAAAAAACAAGCCAGGAGAGTGACTCAATAAGAAAAACAAAAGTGCAGTACGAGCAGAAATTGGCAAATCAGCTAAAGAAAAACCCTAGAGAATTTTTTTAGATATGTGGAATAGAAGAAAGAACGATCATGATAAGTTGATATTAATGGATGAAAAATGATAGTATGGTAATTGCTGCAGAAGACATTGTTGAGGTATTTAATGATCAATTTATAAGGGTGTATGTTTCATCCTGATCATGGTGGAATCATGATGAACTTAAATGTAGAAGACATAGAAGAAGATGGCTTAATTGTGAGTGAGCAGGAGGTAGTTGAGGAAATAAATAACCATGAATAAGGCAATAGGATTTGATGACACATCACCATGCATTTTAAGGGAATTGGCAGTAGCACTGGAATGCCTGTTTAATAACAGTCATACAACAGCACAGGTTCCAAGGAAGTGAAAGGACAGTAGAACTGTTCCACTGCATAAAGGTGGTGATAAATGTAGGTTCAAATCATAGGCCAAACTGTATATCTGGAGCTGCGGTGAAGGTGCTGGAGTGATTGGTGAGAAATAAGATACAGAAATGTGTTGATAATAGCAATATTCTCTGTGGTTATCAGCATGGTTATGTTAAAAGGAAATCATATTTTACTAACTTACTTATGTACTATAACAAGGTGACAAATACCTTGGACAGGGGAGCTTGAATTTTCAAAAGCTTTTCATAGATAGTCACATGACAAGCTGTTAAATAGATTGAAACAGATGGGATTGATTAACACTCGAGTTGGAATGATTTTGACTTTGTAATAATAAATTTAGTTTAATCCTTCATCCAAGAGTGAGCAAACAAAGTTTGCGCCTGAAAGTATCTTCATGACTGAGGTAAGGTGGTACAACACCAGGGCAACTCGTTGCAAAGGTGGAGCAAGCTACCAACACTCCTGTCTCAGTATCTCCTATAATGTAAAACACATCTCCTTGCGGATATGTCTAATGTTATGCATTAAGGGAAGGGCCACTGCCCAGACTAGTTTTGACCTTTATTGAGGTCTCTTCAGTGGGAGCCAGGCCCAAGTTGAGATGAGACACCAGGCAGAAGCTTTAGCAGGTCATCTCTACCTATAGGCATTGCCAATTGGTGTGCCACCCTATTTTAATAAATTACTCTGGATTTAGAGAAAGATGTTGAAAGTTTATTTTTCACTTGGTTAGAGTATAATAAATTTAGTTTAATCCTTTATCCAAGTGTGAGCAAACAAAGTTTACGCCTGAAAGTATCTTCAGGACTGGGGTAAGGTGGTACAACACCAGGGCAACTCGTTGCAAAGGTGGAGCAAGCTACCAACACTCCTGTCTCAGTATCTCCTATAATGCAAAACACATCTCCTTGCGGATATGTCTAATGTTATGCATTAGGGGAAGGGCCACTACCCAGACTAGTTTCGACCTTTATTGAGATCTCTTCAGTGGGAGCCAGGCCCAAGTTGAGATGAGATACCAGGCAGAAGCTTTAGGGTCATCTGAAGATACTTTCAGGAACAAACTTTGTTTGCTCACACTTGGATAAAGGATTAAACTAAATTTATTATACTCTAACCAAGTGAAAAATAAACTTTCAACATCTTTCTCTAAATCCAGAGTAATTTATTAAAAAAGGGTGGCACACCAATTGGCAACTCCTATAGGTAGAGATGACCTGCTAAAGCTTCTGCCTGGTATCTCATCTCAACTTGGGCCTGGCTCCCACTGAAGAGACCTCAATAAAGGTCGAAACTAGTCTGGGTAGTGGCCCTTCCCTTAATGCATACCATTAGACATATCTGCAAAGAGATGTGTTTTGCATTATAGGAGATACTGAGACAGGAGTGTTGGTAGCTTGCTCCACCTTTGCAATGAGTTGCCCTGGTGTTGTACCACCTTACCCCAGTCCTGAAGATACTTTCAGGTGCAAACTTTGTTTGCTCACACTTGGATAAAGGATTAAACTAAATTTATTATACTCTAACCAAGTGAAAAATAAACTTTCAAGATTTTGACTTTTAGTTGAGATTGGCTATCAGACAGGTATCATATTAGTTGCATATTAGGAGTATCCCAAAAGAGAAAAGTAACTAGTGGTGTACTGCAGGAGTCAGTTTTGGGACCATTGTTGTTTGTTCAATGTGTGCTTTGATCTTGGGATAGGTTTAACTAGTGATATGAAGCTGTTTCCAAATGATGAAAAATTGGGGGGGAGAGCAATGCAGAATCAAGCTGATGTTATGGCCTTAAAGGACTTGATTAAATTGTATGAATAGGCAGGTAAGTGAACTTTCAGTTCAATTTTGCAACATGTAAGGTTTTGATATTTGGTAAGCAATGATGGGATGCAAACTATACAATTGGCAGAGAAACTTTAAAGGAAGTAAAGGAAATGAGAGATCTGTGAGTGATGGTGGACAAGGACCTGAAATTCATGGGCCACTTTACACGAGCTGTGAAGACGTTACATTGAATAATGGCAACGATGAGGACTCTGACTTGCAGAAATAAAGAGGTTATGATGCCATTAATAAGGCCTTGATCAGGCCTCATATGGATTATAGTGCATGGATTTGGTTGCCGGGTTTTCATGGTGACAAGGATATGTTGGAAAGGGTTCAGAAGATTCACAAAGGTGGTCAGTTGTCTTTGGAATGTGGAGTACGAGGAGAGATTGCCAGAATGTAAGTTGCAAAGCATTGTGAATATGAGGAAGTGTGTGTTGGGGGGGGGGGGGGGGTATGATTGAGACATAAACTAGTCAGGGATTGTTATTAGGTTGATATGGAAGAGAATTTTCATAGAATGGGAGGGGGGGGGGGGGATTAGAACAAGATGCCATTGCTGGAAACTATATATGGAGGGTGTGAGCAGAAGAGCAAGGAGCAGGTTATTTGCATGGAGAGTGGCTGCGGAATGCATTGCCTGGGTGTTGTGAATGGACACACTGAATCAGTTTAAGGCACTATTGGATGAGTATTGCGGGCAATTGTGTGTACCTCCCACGATGACTCTCTGACTCCATGGGAGATCATATAATATCTCCACTGTTATTCATTTTATCTATATGGTTTACATTATGAAGTGGTATTAAATTAGATATCAAAATTGAAGATGTTAATTTTAGTTCCTTACTTTATGAAGAATATGTTATACTTCTGAATAAATCCAGTGCACATCTGTAAGATTCCCTGACTAAACCAAATAACTTTTGGAATAAATCTGGTATGAAAATCAACAATAAAAGACAAAAGACAATGAAAATAACCAGAAACAAGGAAAACAGCTGTATCCTGAATGGAGAAGTCGAGAACTATTTCAGCTATTTAGGTCCAATTTTTAGTGAAGATGGCAAATTAAGTATGGAAATAGATAACAATTAGTAAAGTTGGTATGGTAAGAAAGTTAGCTGAATAAGTTTACATGAATAAGAATGAAATTAGTCAAAACACTAAATTAGTTATATATAAGACAGTGTTGAAAACAATTTTAAGTTATGGATCTGAAAGCTAGGTTAGAAATAAAACACTTGATCAGAGACTGGATATATAAATGAAGAATAATTTCATTTATATACATATTAAACATACATGCAGTTCTTAGCAGTTAGTGACGTTGTAGGAATTTATTGAGTGTACATTTCGCTTTTTTTTTTTTTTTTTTAATTAACTGCAATTGAACATAATCAGAAGAGATATCTTTTACAGATATAGCACTGCCTTCCTGCATCAAATAGTTGTAATCCAGTAAGAAATTTTCTGGTGTCCTGGGTAGTTACTTCAAGCTTGGGATGCCATAAAAATCACTTCCCTTCTGTCCTCTTGATTTTTTGCTGCAATTTCTTCCAAAATTTCATCCTTGAATCTTCATTATAGTATTGAAGACTGTTGCCAATGGATGCAAACGCTACATAGTTTATGTAGTTCACATCTAATGGAATGCCATTTACACAATCTGCCATATCCATGATTGAATGCTAAAACCTCAGTGATCAGAACAGTTTTTTGAATGGACTTGATACTTATTCCTTGCTAACTATCAGCCATAACTGTATTGCTTGTAAAAGATTAACTTTTGCAGTGACCACCTTAGCAACTGTCAAGAACCAGCAATATTTTCCTTGATTTCCATTGTAATTCTATGTCCTAACTCACAGAATTATAGAAATATAGCAATTGTTAAGAGAAATCAGATTTCATCCATGCATCTTTGTTGGCATGGTACTGAACTGGTAAACACCTTCCATTCTAATCTCTAAATTTAAAGAATTGAAGACTAGCTATTTTTCAATAACTAGCAACTTTTATTTACCAGTTCCAACACAACACACCATAATATTACATGATCCAACACTTTCTTTGAATGAAACAGTATAATATATTTATAACAGAAGAAAAAACTATCACGTGTGGCACAACAAAACAATCCTGTTTCATGGGCATTGTAGATGCCATCAGCACTAAATTTATGACGTAAGATTATGTAATTTTCTTAGCACTCCATGTGTTAGAGGTTACCAGCTAACTCAGTTAAATGGCATTGTGCCCCAACTAAATAAGACAAATTCTTCTTATATTCTATTTTGTTCTTCTAGTCTTGTCCCAACAAACTAGTGGACCAATTAACCAGAATTTATTGTATTCCCAAAT